>NC_141761.1:26559081-26862969 GCF_982258835.1 Parasteatoda tepidariorum
ACGAATATTGCTGGAAAAGTAGCAACTATATAGTATGAAAAATTTCAAAAAGTCCTTCGTGATATGGAGATTTTCATTTCGTTTATTTTCCACCCCAAATAAAACATATGTTTACGTTATAAAAGATGCGTATATAATACTCTTATTAGTGCTGTTATCAATTTATGAGTTAGAAAACTAAACTATTAAGCAAGTAATTTAATTTACGATAAAGAAAAGTAGTATGTATATGAAAATTCACTGTTCAACGACATTTAACTTAAAAATTTCTATCCATAGTTGATTAATAAGACGCCTAGTGACTGAGTAGTAGCGCTACGCGGTCCCGTGGCACAGGTCCTGGGTTCGATCCTCGAGCCAGGCAAGGTTGACTCAGTCTTTCATTCCTTCAGTGGGTTGATAAATGAGCACCACGCATGCATGGGAACTAAACACTGGGCGTTTTGCATTCGGCCGACCACCTTACCGGAACATCTGCTCCTGTACCCCAGAGCCCAAGGTCAAGAAAACTGAGATGGGCACAGTAAGTATTGGCCCTCTATGGGCTGTCACTCCACTGAGTTTAGTTTTTAGTTTATTTTTTCAATAAGCGTGTTATTTTGTTTGGGTATCGTTACCCGTCTCTTGGATTAGACAATATCCCGACTATACGAGAATACAGCGAGAGAGCAAAATGTAGTGCAAAGGAATTTCTTCAACGATTCTTTTTGTTTCATCAGTTAAAAGTCTTTTTGGAAGGATTCTTCTAATCTGTCCTTCTTGGTCCGGGATAGCCTGGTCTATAGGGTGCTGGACCCATATCCAAGAGGTCGTGGGTTCGATCCTCGCCGGCCGAAGACTCCCCGTGTAGTAAATAGTGACTGATGCACGTTAAATCTGTCGAGTCTCAAAGTCCTCCATGTTCCCACAACAAATCAATACCTCTGGGGGTACTGATCCAGGAGTTTCCTTGTCTTCTGGATTGGTTCAAAATTACAAGGCTACGGAGTTGAACGTAAGTAGTCGTAAACCCATGAAATTGGGTCGGCTGTTCAACGACGGTTATAAAATAAAATAAAATCTGTCCTTCTTAGACAGATATCTTTAGCTTCAATTACTGTCATATTGGTGCTACTCAAAAATTCTTTGTAAATTTTGGCAAACAGGCGAAAATGTGCTCATATGTAGTTACAAGTTCAAACACTCAATTGTTGCGCTTTAAAAAATGGTGGAAAGTAATTTCCTAATTTTTGCTTTAATTGCAACATTAGACTTATTATTCATTGTTTGTACTACAGAAAATATTGCATTATTAGATTGTGAAATATTTAACTTTTTTAGGATTACTTATAAGTGTTGATCTACAAAAATTGTCAAGAAATGAGGAAGGAGAATTAATCAAAAAGAAGGGGAAAAGGGTATTATAGGAGTACTGTACCATATCTATAATGCATCCTTATTTCTATAAATGACAGCAAACTTTTACAATTAAAATTCACTGTTATTATTCATTGTTTGTACTACAGAAAATATTGCATTATTAGATTGTGAAATATTTAACTTTTTTAGGATTACTTATAAGTGTTGATCTACAAAAATTGTCAAGAAATGAGGAAGGAGAATTAATCAAAAAGAAGGGGAAAAGGGTATTATAGGAGTACTGTACCATATCTATAATGCATCCTTATTTCTATAAATGACAGCAAACTTTTACAATTAAAATTCACTGTTATTATTCATTGTTTGTACTACAGAAAATATTGCATTATTAGATTGTGAAATATTTAACTTTTTTAGGATTACTTATAAGTGTTGATCTACAAAAATTGTCAAGAAATGAGGAAGGAGAATTAATCAAAAAGAAGGGGAAAAGGGTATTATAGGAGTACTGTACCATATCTATAATGCATCCTTATTTCTATAAATGACAGCAAACTTTTACAATTAAAATTCACTGTTATTATTCATTGTTTGTACTACAGAAAATATTGCATTATTAGATTGTGAAATATTTAACTTTTTTAGGATTACTTATAAGTGTTGATCTACAAAAATTGTCAAGAAATGAGGAAGGAGAATTAATCAAAAAGAAGGGGAAAAGGGTATTATAGGAGTACTGTACCATATCTATAATGCATCCTTATTTCTATAAATGACAGCAAACTTTTACAATTAAAATTCACTGTTATTATTCATTGTTTGTACTACAGAAAATATTGCATTATTAGATTGTGAAATATTTAACTTTTTTAGGATTACTTATAAGTGTTGATCTACAAAAATTGTCAAGAAATGAGGAAGGAGAATTAATCAAAAAGAAGGGGAAAAGGGTATTATAGGAGTACTGTACCATATCTATAATGCATCCTTATTTCTATAAATGACAGCAAACTTTTACAATTAAAATTCACTGTTATTATTCATTGTTTGTACTACAGAAAATATTGCATTATTAGATTGTGAAATATTTAACTTTTTTAGGATTACTTATAAGTGTTGATCTACAAAAATTGTCAAGAAATGAGGAAGGAGAATTAATCAAAAAGAAGGGGAAAAGGGTATTATAGGAGTACTGTACCATATCTATAATGCATCCTTATTTCTATAAATGACAGCAAACTTTTACAATTAAAATTCACTGTTATTATTCATTGTTTGTACTACAGAAAATATTGCATTATTAGATTGTGAAATATTTAACTTTTTTAGGATTACTTATAAGTGTTGATCTACAAAAATTGTCAAGAAATGAGGAAGGAGAATTAATCAAAAAGAAGGGGAAAAGGGTATTATAGGAGTACTGTACCATATCTATAATGCATCCTTATTTCTATAAATGACAGCAAACTTTTACAATTAAAATTCACTGTTATTATTCATTGTTTGTACTACAGAAAATATTGCATTATTAGATTGTGAAATATTTAACTTTTTTAGGATTACTTATAAGTGTTGATCTACAAAAATTGTCAAGAAATGAGGAAGGAGAATTAATCAAAAAGAAGGGGAAAAGGGTATTATAGGAGTACTGTACCATATCTATAATGCATCCTTATTTCTATAAATGACAGCAAACTTTTACAATTAAAATTCACTGTTATTATTCATTGTTTGTACTACAGAAAATATTGCATTATTAGATTGTGAAATATTTAACTTTTTTAGGATTACTTATAAGTGTTGATCTACAAAAATTGTCAAGAAATGAGGAAGGAGAATTAATCAAAAAGAAGGGGAAAAGGGTATTATAGGTGTACTGTACCATATCTATATCTATAATGCATCCTTATTTCTATAAATGACAGCGAACTTTTACAATTAACATTCACTCTTATTAATGACGTCAAAATGTATATTACAGTTCATTTCAGTTTCTTTCAGAAATCAATTTGCTACGATTTGGAAACTAGTCCTTCAAACATTTTTGTTCTAGAAATCTCTGTTTTATTCATAAAGTAAAGATATCACTTTTCAGGAGATATGATAATTCTCACCGGTTTTTGGATGAAGTATGAAATTTTAATTGTCATGTTTTGTGAAATAATTTAAATAGATCGAAATATCTGGCTCTTAATTTTATAACAATTTTATTTTTAAACTACAGAGAATTCTGAGTAAGAGCTGCTCAAATAGTGCGTAGACAAGTTTTCGCTAATTTTGAAATCCCTTCTCAGAAAAATACAAAAAATTATAAATCCCTTCATATGCTACGTAAAAATACGTTTTTTTAATTTTTTTTTCCTTCTACTCTGACTCTTATTGCAGTGACTTAATTTTTTAAAATATAAATGAAAGTTGAAACTTTTTATAAATTAAATTTACGTTTCATTTTGTTTTATAAAGTTTTGAGTATAATATTATTTGGGAATTTTTCGTGTTTTCCTTTGGTGATCAAAAGTCTTCCAAACTAATCATTTTCAGCTTTTTTTTTCCTCATATTCAATTTCATTTTCAAGTATAAAACTTACCAAGGTTATGATTGTTCCACAATTTTTTGTCATACTTTTTTCATTAAAAAAAAATTGTAAAATAAGGGGATGTCTCATACCTCTAACCATGAGTCAAGGCCTCTCAGTAACTTTTTGACGTTGGAAGTGATAGGGTAATCAGATTTGTATTAAGATAAAGCAATAATGAATATTTTTATTCTTAAGAGTGATTCTTTAGTTATTTTATTCGAATAAATCACCGTTATTTATCACGTTGTAACGAAATAAAAAGGACATATTTGTAATATAAGCAATATTTGCGTTTTGTAAAAGAAAATGATTTAATAAGAACAGTTTTTCGTTTTATTTTAAATCATGATTCATAATTACTATTTTTAATATCAAATGAATGAACTTCACTTAAATGTATCATTTCCAAAATAAAGTGAAATATTGGATTTATTTCGCATATTAGAGAATAAGAAATGATAGATTTGAATAAGGAAACAATTACGAGACTGAGAAATCTTATAGTGTAAGAAATGAGACAAATAAAAAAATTATAGTTTTATTGGCATATTCATAAAATTCTCATTTTAAAATAGGTTTTAAAGAGTTCTTTCAGTGCCACGCGATAAACATTTAAATTCCTAGTAGAAATAATATAAACACAAACTGTGCATTTATTTACAAATAAACGACGCGTATAATATAATAACGATGCAAAATGATTTAGCAAAGTATTTTTACTCTTAATATTGTAAAACGTTGAAATAGTATTTATTATATTCAAAAAAAAATTAAGCTTTTTTTTCACTTTGAGTTTATCTCTAAAAAAAGTAATGCATTCCAATATTAAGTAAGTACTAACATATAAATTTTCTGATGACTATCTTTGTTTTCAGATTTCTGAAAAAAATAATAATAATAAATAAGTAAATGAAAATAGTGATTCTTCCAAAATCATTAGTAAAATATTCTAAGCATAATTTTTCTGCCAAATTACATTAAAAAAAACATGTACATAACATCGTAACAGGTTAAACTATGATGGTGTTTTTTAATAAACGTCTTTCATTTCTTCTTCTACCGCAAACAAACAGGTTTTGGTGTTTAACTCAAGTGCTTCCCTCAACTGCGTTTTATCAAATTTGATACTTTTTGCTTTCGTTTGCAAATATATCAATTTGCGACAGCTAACATGTACACTTTTTAATCTCTACATTTTGATAAGATTTAGAAATTTTTTGGGGGGTAATTTATGGAATAAAAATACATACATAAAAATGAGAAAAAATTTCTTACAAGTAAACCTTCAGAACTCATCCAAATCAAAAATATGCAAACTTGATTTTAACTGATTAAAGAGTAAGGGTTCAAAGTACCATCAGAACAATTATTATTCATTTGTTTATTTTGTTAACATAAGTAAAGCAAACCCCTTTCAGTTCCATTATGTGCACACTTTAATTAAATTATTATATTTTTTAAAGTTAAAATAAAAATGCCAAAAAATTTCCCAATTTATAAATTTTTGAAACTAAGTTTCTGCATTATTTTTCAAAATATATAAATAGATAAATAAAAAAAAAATTGAAATCTCTTTTTTTAGAGTAATGGTTAAATTATGAATCTGGACATTCATTTTATCATATATCAATTGGAATATTTTTATTGTTAATTATAACAGAAATTTTTTTTAAAAAAAATATCGAATGCGCAATTTTTCAAAGCAGAATTTTATGAACTATATTAAGCGGACTATAAAAAATACTTTAAAGTTCTAACTTCAAGACAGAAAAAAAATTCTCGAGGGATTCAAATTACATGTAAATACCAAAAACGCATACACTTGAAAAAGTTTTAGTTTTGCTGAAAAAACCACTGTCTTTTACGAAACAACCATCAAAACTTATTAAACTTTGAATAAAATAGAGAGGATAATTTTTTTCACTGTGTTTGGAATTATTTAAAACTTTAATGTGAGAAATAAATTTAATTTAATGTTTAATGAGACACCTTAAAATGAAATTACGAAATCTAATAACTAATTTCAAAGTAGTAAAAAATTAGTTAGGAATTCTTCATAAGATACTCAAAAATAATTCATCTGTGTAAGAAAAAATCATGCCATATGAGGCATGAACAACAGTTTCATCAAACTTAATTTAAAAATGTTACCCAAAAAAATGTAAATGGCTAAACATGACTCAAATTCGTTTTTTTAATTATTAATTATCATTTAATGCTCAGGAGTTTTTCTGCATTCAAGTTTATATATTTATGAAATTTAAATCATGTAAAAGTTGACTATCGTTGAGAATAAATAAGTTTCAAGTTATACTCAACAGAGTTATTTAATTTTTATTAATTTCAGAAATAACATAATGCTGCTTCCTTTACTTGTTTTCAAAATAATACAAATTTCAGCTCTTCAATTAGATCTTATATTTGTTTGGGAAGATAGTTTCATAGTTGGTCTGAATTCATCAAAATTTACGCAGACAAATGTTGTTTCGATATGTTTTATTTCCCGACCTAAAATTTTGAGAAAGTACGAATAATTTTCTAATTTTATTTTAAAATATTCACTAACGAACAATACCTGAAACATTGCTATTCTGAAATACGACTTCTTTTATTATATAATTTAGAAGCTTATATTTAAGTGAGCGAATTCAAAGATAAATAACACTTACTCGACTATCAGCTGTTATTCGATTTTAATTGAATATATCCATTCTTTCTGTTCCTTGTTTTTGAAGAATTTATGATAACCTTTAAATCTCGGTACAGCTCAGGCATTATTAAAATGATAAAATATTACCATAGAAAGAATCACATAATCAACGGTTCTGTTGTTCAATGACAAATATTTAAAATTGGTAGCAAGTCACTGTTAGTGACGTCACCAAAATAGCTTGGTGATCTCAACGGCTTAATTTCTTGGGGGCTATGCTCTAACCGCTCTCTTGTAAGTAATAATAAGCGAATCGCCACCTTTGATGCTTTCTCAATATTAAATATTTAGTTAGCTTTTGTGGACTATGCAAGAGGTTTGTATTTTTCTAAATATTTGATCAATTTTTATTATTCACTCAAACTTTATTATTTACTTCAAATTTGAACCCACTATCTTTACATCGGTACACGAACCCACTCTCTTTTAATCGGTGCTTGAATCCACTGTTATTTAAACAATATTTATAGTTCACTCTCTTTTGTTTAAAACTTGAACCCACTATCTTTACATCGGTTCTCGAACCCCTTCTTCTTTAATCGGGGCTTGAAACCAATGTCATTTGATCAATTTTTTAGTTCACAATGTTTTGTTTAAAACTTGAACCCACTATCTTTACATCGGAACACGAACGCTCTCTGCTTTAATCGATGCTTGAAACCACTGTTATTTGATCAATTTTTATTATTCACTCTCTTTTGTTTAAAACTTGAACCCACTATCTTTACATCGGTGCTCGAACCCTCTCTCCTTTAATCGGTGCTTGAAGCCACTGCTATTTGATCAATTTTTACAGTTCACTCTCTTTTGTTTAAAACTTGAACCCATTAACTTTACCTCGGTACTCGAACCCTCTCTCCTTCAATCACTGCTTCAAACTACTGTTATTTGATCAATTTTTATAGTTCACTCTCTTTTGTTTTAAACTTGAGAACGCTGTCTTTACATCGGTACTCGAACCCACTCTCTTTAAATCGATGCCTGATGATTTGAATTGAAGAATTATATTGCGTTATTAAATAGTTTTTTAATTTCTCACTCTCTTACCAATATAAAATAAAGCTTTCAAAATTTTCAATTCATTTGAATTTTCCATCACAATTTTAAAAAAAAGTATGAAATTACAATTTAGTGCTTTAATAAAGGAAATTCCAAGAATGCATCTTATTTCAAAGAAAAAAAATTTATGAGGCTTCAAATTGTTAAAGTAATGAAGTTGAATTGAAAAAAAAAAGATTTCTCCCTGGCTTCTTGCATTAAAAAAAATAATCTCCGTGAGAGATTTCGCGGAAAAAATAACTAATAATTTATATTACAGAAATATTTATATTCCAACATTTTAATATTTTAAATAAATTTCGTTTTACCCCATTTCATGGAAAAGGTGAAAGCAAAATATTTATACCTTTCTAAAGTTAGAAGAATTTAGTTCCAGATGTTTTATTGAACTTAAATGTCAGAAAATATTTTGAAGATTTAATGAATACGAAGTTTTCCTAGAACCAAACCTTTGTTTTTTTCCGTTTTTTTTATCAAACAAAAGCTATTCAAGATTGAAAAATACGAGATTTTTTTTTTTGCACAAGATATAAGTGCGTGTCAATTTTTCCCAAAGAAATGAGGACAGGTTTTGCTACGATTTGTGTCGGTGGTTTTGGCTTCCACTGCCCGCTTGTGGGTGATTTCATGGTAGATGGCAGTAGGAGTTTTGTGAGAAAAAGGAAAGCTTTCTTTCTTTTTTGAGAAAATACATTACGTTAAAGCAGCGAATTGAAAATAAAACTTACAAAAAACTAAGTCTAAGGATTTGTTTTACAGAACAAAGTGACTGACTTATAAATTTCGTATTTAAATCATTGTTATGATGTGCCTTAACTTGCCGTAACTCATACTTGAAAATTTTATAAATAAAAGTTTCTTGATAAATCAATCCACTTTGTGGCGTGAAAATTTTACTATTAATAGAAATATATACAAAGGTTTCCTGCGAATCTTACACTTATAATGTACGATGTATCAAATTTATGTTAAATCTAGTAGGAATTTCCTTTTTTAAGATATCATTTTAACATACAAAGATCTGACAGTTTAGATTTCCTATGCAGGTATAATTCGTTTTAAAAATAATATGTCGTATTTTATACAAAAATATTAAAATATCGTTGTTTGTTTCATTATCGCCTTGAATTGTTATGGTTATTATCACAAATATTAATATCATTTATTTTGATTTGCTGATCCTTGCTCTATTAATAATTTTTGAAATATTACATGAAAGTAGAATTAAATGGCATTTAAACTGCCATAATATTTATTGTTTTTGGTTAAAAGTTGTAAATTTTTTTTCTATCTTTGATATAATAATTAAAATATTTTTATATAGAGGAAGAGAGGGGGCTAGTTTTGATATGAGGGTAGAGTGAGCATCTTGAATAATTTCATTAATTATGGGTCAAACTTTCTTTGTTGGATATCGTAGATTGGCAACATCAATCAACGATTCCATATGCTGTTACATAATCACACTGAGAATACTTCAGCTGAAAATTTTAGCTGAAAATTGTAAAAAAAGGTTCTTAAGTTGCAAAAGTAATTTTCACATTTTCTCTTTACCTTTTCATTAACATATTGTTTTTTTTACTCATTTTGATATTAACTTTTGCACTGTATAGAGTTTCAGAGTTTCAATTAATCAGCATTAAGCATAAATAAGCACATGTTCTGGTGGGTAGACTATAGACATATGATTGTGTGGCCTACACTGGCCCCTATTCAATGGAAGAAGTAGGAATTGGTCAAACACATTTGATGTTATTTATTTTCTAAATTAGAGTGATTTTGTAGAATGATGTACCTTAACAATTAGCAGCATCAATCTCAAGTAAAAAAGAAAAATTCGCACGAAGCCTTTATGCTAATCCTTTTTTTGAATGTTTAAGACAGTTTGAAAGATATACTTTATGAAGTTTGTTATAAGAATAAAATTTAATATCGATTAATTAAAAAAGAAAAAGTTTTCAGTATTTATTTATTTTTTTGTCATAGATTAAACTATAGCAGAAAAATCATCGAACAGTCTCGTCTTCTCTTTTGCGAGTTGTTTACATAGCTCGAGTAAGAGGATTATCCCTGAGCCATGCTCTCCGTGTGTTGCCCATACAGACCAAATCATCATCCAGTTAAAACTGGTTATTAAAATTGATTCAACTTAAAAATTAGTTCTTCGCTTTTCAATGTAGCAGAAATTAGCTATCTAAAACGTATTTCATCTGAAAAACGCATAGTAAAATCCCCTCTCTTGCTGTTTCCAGAGAATGTGAATGAGAATGACAATGCTGACTTAATAAGAGTTCACTATTTTAGGAAAAACAAATTTTTTATTTATTAATAAGAAAATTTTTTTTCAATCTGTGCTGTGCATCATGTTGGTAAAGAAGAAAAGTGTTTATAGATATGTAGACTATGATGTTTAATTCTTAAGAAAAAAGAGGGACATAGTTCTTCTAAATATATTCTTCTATTTTTCAAAAAAAAAAAGGGGAAAAGAAAAGGCGTTTTTTTAAATCTTAAGAGAAGATATTGTTTCTAAACTTCCATCGAAAGTAACTGGTATAACTTTCTCGATTACACATTTCAGGTCGACCTACATTTTTTTTTTTTGATGAAACAAAAACCAAATTTTAAAATATTTTTCAAATAAATCAAACTTAATAATGGTTTTCAAACGAATTAATTTGCTTTCAAAATGTTTTTCTTAGTGCAGTGAAATGCTCGATTAAAAATAAGTATTTTAATGAAATTAAGGCATACAGTTTGAAATTAATTTCATTTTGGCTTTAGATATACTTTTCTGAGTCATAATAAACGACTGGTTAATAAGCTATGAAATTTGTCTCCACTAGACACATAGATTGCCCACTTTAGCCTCTTGAAGTCGTGCTCGTGTTGAGAAAAACAACTTTCAAATTTCAGATGTAAGCCCGAATGGAGGTAAGCGTCTAAATTATTGTTTAAAAAATACTTCATATATTAAAAATTATTTTAAATAGGGTTTTTTAACAAATTTGTAAAAAATATTACTGGTGAAGATCTTCATTTACCAACCTAAAGCTTTTCAGATCACACCTTCGGCAGTAATTGCTTCTTTTGTTAAGTTATAAAAGAATGTTTCAAATACATAATTCTCCCGAAATTTTAATAGATTCAATTAAATCACCCTAGACACTTATCCGAACTCAACAGTTAAAAAAAATATATTTGAGGGAACTTACTTTTTTATACGATAGATGTCTAAGGTGCTTGAATTTTTAAAGCTATGAGATTGCAAATTTAATTAATTAGTCAGTTGAAATTCTAAATATTTTTACTTAAAATTAAAATTTAGTTTTTCTTACAAACCAACAAAATTATTTTAAATATTGATTCTTTCTCCCTGTGGAAACTTTCTAAGTATTGAAACCTAAAAGAAAAAAAATGTTAATTGGTAAGAAAGTCATATTTACAATAATAGCGACTGGTTTTGAAATATTAAAATATTAGAAATTGTTTTCTTTCCATTATTTGAATTAACTGGATGGAATTAATTTTCTTTCTCAGATAAATGGCATTCCACTTCTGTCATTTCTATTCAATTCTCGTAGTTAAAAGCGTTTCTAAGTATTGAAACCTAAAAGGAAAAAAAAGTGAATTGGAAAGAAAGTCATATTTACAATAATAGCGACTGGTTTTGAAATATTAAAATATTAGAAATTGTTTCCTTTCCATTATTTGAATTAACTGGATGGAATTAATTTTCTTTCTCAGATAAATGGCATTCCACTTCTGTCATTTCTATTCAATTCTCGTAGTTAAAAGCGTTTAAAAGTGTGACAGGTACTACAGCCACAAAATAAAATACACTGAAGAAAGTACTATCATTAACAACCTTTACTTTCAAATATATAATTTCAATCTTATTTGGAAATTTTAACACTGAACCTACATCGTTCATTATGGTTCCTGTAAGTTTGATAATTAGATTTTCCTTCTTTGTTTCTTTCAAATTAAAAAAAATGCATATAACTTTCAAACAATAAGTGCTTTTATTTGCAATTGATTTCTATTCCATTCAGCATTAAAACTACGTAAGAAACAATATTGACTTTTTTCTAAAAAAATTAAGATTTCTTAAATTCGCTAATTTAAGTAGGGAATCTTAAGAATCTGTATAAAAATGCTCCTAACATCGAAACAAATTGTCATATACACTTGGAATCGGGTTTTATTTAATTCTGCTTTATATTCTAATAAGTAATGACAGTCTGCTTAGTAAATAATTAACAAAGGTGAATTGCGAAAAATAAAATGTTGTGAAAAATAACCGTTCTGTCATCAAACATGAAAAAGTAATCTAGTACTTTAGCTAGTTTTCAATTATCAAATACCAGGCAAACTATTGTTATCAACAACTACAAAAATTTATTAGTTTATTATGTGAGATTACTTTTTCTTTTTGGTATAAAATCAGAACTATTTCCTAGGAAAAGGCTGAGCAGTAGCTTGCTAGCCACTTTTTCCTCGTTGCTGCACATGTGCTATTTACAGCCTAGGTCATCTCAGCAATATCAGGGAACTACTTGTTGATAAGTTTTGTAAATATATATATATATTTTACGAAAAAAAACACATGTTAATCAGATTTAAAATGCAGTGTTATTGTACATATTTTCACTCATAAACAGCAATATAAACTTCGCATATACATGCAGATATCCAAGCAAAAGATCAGCATACAGTTGTAGTAGAATTTCAAAGCTGAATTGCTGTTTTCAATAATTTATTTATAAGAGAAATTATGAACATTGCAATTAATCAGCTTGCATACTGCTGCGTTAAAACATATACATTTAAGCAAAATAAAAAAATAGTTATATTTGAATAAATAGCAAACAATAAAATATACTTTGTGTAACCTGCTTTAATACGTTGAATGCCATGAGGGTCACCGGTGACCCTCACTGAATTTGGTCGTGGCACCACGGGGTCACCGGTGATCGGCGAAGCCAAGATTATTAGAAGCACGTAATTCGAGTAAATTTTTAATGCTTTTATTTTTTTTATGTTATTATCGTTACTAAAATGGTTTGAAGAAATTAATGCAATAGATACTGAGAAAATCATTTTGGTCAGACGGGCAAGCCATGTAAAATTAGCTTGGCATTCAACGTGCTAACGATTCACTAGTAACGTTACCCTGAACAGCGACAAGAAATATTCAGATTCTTCTCTCTGATCGCTAAGCCTACAACAATAGCCACGAAAAATATCCATCTACTTTAATTATTTAAGATTAGGACGCGTCCTTAAAACGAAAATAATTAAATTTAAGTTTGAAAATTGTAGCAGATTTGATTAAAAGTGATGGAACTTAATTAATAAATGTCAAACACACTTACCGAATTTCGCATAGACTTTCGATTGTCAATACACACGCTATTCGCCGGCTCACACGGAACTCTGAGAAGTGAGTTAGTTAATATGAAGTGTACTTTAAACAACCTCAAAATAAGCTTAGGTATAAATAAAAATTTGATTTCATGTACCTCAATACATATCTGACTCTCTTTAGCTGAAATAAGGTGATTTTTTTATACCTCATAAATACCTCGTTTGTTACAAGTGTCAGAAAAACAACCTAGTATATCCTAGAAATTACCTCATCAGTTTGGTTGATACGAAGTGAATTTGAAACAACCTTAAAATAAGCTTATAATACCTGACTCTCTTTATTAATAACTGACTCTCTTTAGGTGAAATAAGATTAATTTTTTTTATACCTCATAAATATCTCTTTTGTTACAAGTGTCAGAAAAACAACCTCATTCGCCTGGTTGATTTGAAGTGAATTTTAAGCAACCTCAAAATGAGCTGAAGTGTATGTAAAACAACCTCGTACACCCCAATTACCATCTTTATGTGGTATAATTTTTACGGTTGTTTTCTCAGCAACCTCAAATATGCTTCATATATACCTCAATATATACCTTCTCGATACCTCAAAACAACCTCAAATATACCTTAAATTTTAGTAAAGCGTAATTCTTGCTGGTTACTATCCCGCAAGCTGATATTTGACTACTACTGTTAACCTTTTGGAATCAGGTAAGAAGAATATCATCTAAAAATAATAATAAATATAGAAAACAATGAATGTATATAATAAGTTTTAAAAAGATGCTAGTTACATGCGAAATAATTTATTTTTAAAGCGAAAAGTTGATGCTGAGCCGTCACTGATTGAAATCTGAAGCTCGGAGCTGCCCGAGTCTCTTCAAAGGAGTAATCTAGCCCTTCTATACTCTTTTTAGCCCTGGACAAACACTCGATTTTACTAATACTTTCTCTTTAAATGTCGACACAGGTAACAAAGAAAAGTTTTGAAAAATGTACTGTCTTTAAATTAAAGGAAAATTTGTTTTATCCCTGGATAAATTAATATTCATTTTATAAATATTAAACTCGTACAAGTTGCAGCTAAACTAAAATTGCACTTTAAATCTGAAAATAGAAAACACAGCGAAATCAGTTGAGTTTTTTTCTTTTTTTTTCCCAGTACAAAATTGAAGACAAAACAGTACAAAATAATGCAATTTGATACAACTGTCCCTCTTTCTTTAGTGTGGAATGTGTGGCTTTCTTTAGTGTGGGCACAATACAACTTTTCTCTATACAATAATTTTGAGAAGAATTTCTTACATATTTGTGGAGATGAATGCTTATTTTAATGGGAATTTCTACATGAGTGCCTGTAAGAGGATTTAAAGATGTTGGTCTGTGGGGTAGAGCTTTAATTAATAAGTTGTTGTACGTTGATAATGTTTGTATCTAGAACCCAATAAAATTATCGCATCAAAAACAAAGCTTTTGCATAGCTTCAAACAACTATACAATAGTTTTCTATACAAAAAATTTATTCCATGTTTGATTCAAAACTTTTTTCAAAATTTTAATAAATAGTTTTACCGAAATTTTAGTTTAATCAAGTAACCTACATTATATTTTATTCACTCTGCTTAAATTTAAGTACCCGAAACAAGAGAAAGAAGAAAAAAACAGTTGCAAAACATTTTCATTTCTAGCTTGTTTTCGATAGGCATAAAACATCCCTTACAGTTATGACTTATTAACCTCTGCCTTAGCCAAATTGCTTTGAAAAGAATAAACACACTTTATAAAACAAAAAGGATTACAAATATTTTTAACCCTTTCCGATGAGGTGAACCTAGTCTGAAACCACTTATTCTTAATGCTGTTATAAAACAAAAAGGATTACAAATATTTTTAATCCTTTCCGATGAGGTGAACCTAGTCTGAAACCACTTATTCCTAATACTGTTATAAAACAAAAAGGATTGCAAATATTTTTAACCCTTTCCGATGACGTAAGCCTAATCTAAAACCACTTATTCTCAATACTGTTATAAAATAAAAAGGATTACAAATATTTTTAACTCTTTCCGATGACGTGAGCCTAATCTGAAACCACTTATTCTTAATACTGTTATAAAACAAAAAGGATTACAAATATTTTTAATCCTTACAGATGAGGTGAACCTAGTCTGAAACCACTTATTCCTAATACTGTTATAAAACAAAAAGGATTGCAAATATTTTTAACCCTTTCCGATGACGTAAGCCTAATCTAAAACCACTTATTCTCAATACTGTTATAAAATAAAAAGGATTACAAATATTTTTAACCCTTTCCGATGACGTGAGCCTAATCTGAAACCACTTATTCTTAATACTGTTATAAAACAAAAAGGATTACAAATATTTTTAATCCTTTTCGATGACGTGAGCCTAATCTGAAACCACTTATTCAAAATATATATATATATTACGAGCCACTAAGGCCTTCCCGCAACTGCTAGAGAAATCATGAAGGTTAAAAGCTCCATAATTTCACGATGGTGGCAATGTTGTCAGCATTGCGTCGTCATCACATGACAAGCTGATTACCATCTATATGAATGTGGGTGGGTTTCAAGCTACGGGTTCGTACCCCAGTTTTGTTTTCCTATGACGGTCCATTGCCTTAACCACTGAGCCATAATCCGCTTGAAATGTAAAATTATTTATTTTAACCCTTTCACTCCAATGACATCAAAAGTCATCACTCTAAAATTAAAACCTTATTAAAATTAAAATTTATACCTTAATAATTAGTAGCCACAGTATTTTAAGAATTTTAGAAATTGTATAAAAATACTATTTTATGTACTTTAAATAAATTAGTTCAAATACCACTTTAAAGTACTCGGTGAGCAAAAAGGGTTAAAACTTTTAAGCATTTATAACTGCAATTTTTTTATTTCACTATATAAAACTATAAAGCTTTTATTTTAAATTATGAACTATTATCGACTACTTTTTTTTCAGGTAAAAAAGACTCCCGTTAGTGACTCGTAGCAGACACAGATATTTCAATCCTCTCGAAAACAATCTAGAAATGAGGTAGTTTTATTACCATATTACCAATGTTGACTCCAAAAATAATAATGCATCACATTTCCTTAAAATATTATTCCTGTTGTTTTAATGCTAAGTTTGCTCTTCACATATAGAAAAAAATAATAATACTGACTTGAATTTAGGATGTTTGCTAAAAATATTTAAAAAAATAAATGTAACAAAATACTGTTTTCAACAAGCCTTTTGCAGCTTTTATCAAAAAAAAGGGAATTGAAATCATTTTTCAATTTCTGCTGTGTATGATATTTCTTTTTAAAGTTAAGATCAAAATCTTTTCTGAATCTGAAAACGTTAGAATTGCCGAATTCCTATTTCTTGAATTCCACATTGGAAAATACTCTCTACAAATTCCATTTTAAAATACTCGAGTTCCTTGGTCCGTTTGTAAAATAATGCTGTGTGAGCTGTATATTTCATTTTTGTACAGTGGTGAAGAATAAAATACATTGAATTGGCGTGAAATATAACTATTTTACGCCAGCTACACTCTATAACGAAAAAATCGACGCACCAAGAAGGAGTTGTCCGATTGAAACGAAAATTGGTGGATAGGAAGACAATGTACAGAATAGTAAATGATTAAAATTTCAGAACAATAGAATAATTTATTGCAGAGTTACAGTAGCAAGTTCAATAAGGAGTTGACCCGCCTCTAGCCTGGATACAAGCTGCCACACGGCGTGTCATAGACCGATAAAGCTCCCGGATGGTCTCTTGCGGTATTTCCTGCCAAATTCGATCCAATTGTCGAACGAGATCATCAACATTCCGTGCCAGATGCAATCGCCTTCCCATCATATCCCAGACATGCTCGATGGGAGAGAGATCTGGTGATCTGGCAGGCAAAGGAAGAGTTTGACAAGCTTGCGGACAGTTCATAGCAACACGTGTCGTATGTGGTCTGGCATTGTCCTGCTGAAAAACCAGCCCAGGGTGCTGCAAAGGGAACGGTAGAAAAACAGGTCTTAAGATGTCGTTGACGTACAGCTGTGCAGTAAGTGTACCTCTAATGACGACCAAAGGGGTCCGACTGTCAAAGGAAATGGCACCCCAGACCATAATGCGTTGTTGAGGGCCGGTGTGGCGTGCAATAGTGAAGGCAGGATCCCCCCTCTGCCCTGTGCGTCTCTAAACACGTCTACGATGATCGTCAGGACACAGTTGGAAGCGGGATTCGTCGCTAAAGATCATGCGTCCCCAGTCGGCATCATTCCAGCCATATCTGTTCAAAACATTCATGCGTACGAAATTTCAAAGCAATCGGATGATTGCTTCCTGGTGCGTCGATTTTTTTGTTATAGAGTGTATATTTACCTTTATTTTTGTTATACCGAATATCAGAAAGTAGGGTTTTTTTGGAGACAGCACTGTTAGAAATTTAGGAGGTAATATTATTCCAATTCGCTGCAGCCTCAATATGGTGCAACCTTGAAATAAGTTGTATTATATCTTTTTTTCGCATCATCATGGATCCGACATGATCATAAAATTAATTCAACTTCACCCTATATTAAGTTGTAGCAGCAAATTTTCACCGTGTTATGTTGTAATGTATTTCGATTCAACGTTGAAACCAATTTTGTGAGAGTTATGAGACTCTCAGGCTTGTCCAGGAAGATTATTAACCTGAAAATTTCCAATGAAGTGAAGATATCTGCTAATAGTGGTTTTTATTAATTTATCTTTTGATTTATTTAAATTTCTCAATAACATTTATTAATGCAGCTTCAGTTAAACGTAAGATGGTTTAAAAATATTTTTTATAGAATGAACTATTGTAATTAAACTATTTTATTAATATATTTCGCTATTAATATATTTGAGTTTACTGTTGCACTATTAGAAAGCACTCTGATTTTCGGATATAATCGTGTAAGTTGAAGACGAGATTATACATTTCTGTTATTTTGTTTTTTCTGGCTTACGTTTTAAAAATATTTCTTAAGTTTTAAAAGTATTTTTTGAAATAAATTTGGTAGTTTCTCTACTTCACATATTAAAAAATGTTCTTCGTTTTTATTCCTTTCGTTGTTTTCTATTTGTATTTTTGTCTTATGACATGGGTTCCATGTACTTATAGATTATGTGCAGTTAACGAAACTTATTAATATTTTTTGTCTCTCTATTGTGTCAGAGCAAAAATAACCTACATTGTTAGAAATTTCTCAGAAAAAATGGGTAAATAAAATTTTTTCGAAAGGTTATTTTACCATATTTAATCAAAACAGTTAAATAACCATAAATAAAATGGTAGTCAAACTGTTAAATTTGAGAAAAACTGTTCATTAACTGCTTTCACCTAATACGGTATAACAACCTGAATTTTGACGCACCAACTAGAACGACCTAATGAAGTTACTCCCAAGGGAAACTAGGGAAGTGTGACTCGCCAATTTTGAAATAAACTAGTGGGATGTATGCCTTATGAGGAACAATTTTAGGGGGCAACATTCGTTTCGGCCCATAGAAGGTCCTGTGAGAGATAAAAAATAATTCAATATATGGAAAAATCGGTATTTTATTACTTCAATGCAGACTATTAGTTATTGTAATTGTCTCATAATCCAATTAATTTGTAATTAATTGGATAATTAATTATTTTTTTAATCAATAAATTAATCAGAAATTATTAATTAATTAATTGATTTGCAATTACGTACTCCAATTAATTTGGAAAGTTTTTAAAAAAAAAATTAAAAAAATTTGATGTCAATTTTTTTTTTTTTAAATTAACCTAACAGGTTTTTTTAAAAAACTGCAGATACATAAAATTTTCAAAATCAATTTTAACAATAAATATGCATTATATAGTACGTGAAAGTAATTAATTATCCAATTAATTACAAATTAATTGGAGTATGAAACAATTACAATAACTAATAGTCTGCATTGAAGTAATAAAATACCGATTTTTCCATATATTGAATTATTTTTTATCTCTCACAGGATCTTCTATGGGCCGAAACGAATGTTGCCCCCTAAAATTATTCCTCATAAGGCATACATCCCACTAGTTAATTTCAAAATTGGCGAGTCACACTTCCCTAGTTTCCCTTGTCAGTTGTTTGCAGAAGCGTACATATCACAGCCGAGCTGGTTTATCTGTCAATCTCATGACCGACAGAACTTGAGTTCGAGTCCTAGTGTTGACATCACAATATTTCCTCCATCCCCTTCAACACATGAAGAATTTCCAGTGTTCGGCACTCTCCAATGCCTATTACCTTACGAAAAGCCGAGCTTCTATGTCTAGTTACATAACTTTTTTTCTTTCCTACGTTTTCGAAAAATGCTAGTTGTAAATGGTTAAAAAACCGTATTGTTTTGTATTCATGGTTTTACGACCATACTTTTTGATAATGGTTTCAAAACCATAAAAACAAATTTCCTTACCGTAAACCTAACGGTTAATTGGATGAACAGGCAGCTGCCAGTTATTTATCATAATTTTAGAATGAAAATTTTAACAGTGTATGAGGGTTCGCAATCGATGTAATTCGGAGCACCGTGACTGGCTCGGTGACGACCAGGAGTCATCACCTATGATGATCTCGTCACCGAAGTGGACGGATTTAGATATTCAGCCAGTTTAAAATATCTGACAAGGCACCGATGATTTGCCATCATACTTTCAGCATTTGGCAATCTAAAGCTTGTTTGCTTCTATAGCTTTCTTGCAATTGTTGCGTTTCTTTTTCCTCATTTAATTTGATTTATTTTCATCAAATTTTTAAAAGATGGCTTTAGTGAAAGAAAAGTTTTCAATTTCCGATTCAGAAATCATAATTGAACATTACTGAAGTGAGTTAAATTTTATTATTATTGATTTTAAAAGGTAGAACAATATTATGTTAGGTTGAATAACTTGAACAGTTCAGTTGAAGATGGATGAACTAAAATGCAAGCGTTTTCGTTATCCCTCTAAACTCATGAAAACAAATAACGTCGTCACGCTTCCAGTGATTGAATTATAGATAATTTATTAATAAACGAGGCACTTGTGATGCCACATCTAACGGTGAATCTTTTTTCCACCGAATTACTTAGCGTGTTCACGTGACTGGAATTATCGTGATTCCGTCACATCGATAGCAATAAAGTGAAGATTTTGCTTGTCTATCTCCGTGTGTTCTTCACTCAAGATTCATCATCTTGAAATTTCCCCAACTTTGGCGTGGGAACCAAATCTCCAAATTTGAGTTTAGAACTACCAATGTTCAACTCCGCAGCCTTGTAATTTTGAACCAAATTCAGAAGACAAAGGAACTCCTGGCCTCAGAGGTATTGTTTTGTTATGGGAACTTGGAGGACTGTAGATTTTACGACAGATTTAACGTGCTCCAGTCACCATTTAATACACAGGGATTCTTCGGCTGACTGGATTCAAACTCGAGTATATTTATTAATTGTAATTATAAAAAAAGGTCTGTTCTAAAAGTCTAAGTTAATGGAGAAAATGTACTTATTCTTTTCTAAGAACCGCAAGAAATCGCTATGCTATAATATACAACGCAAATGTAGTTGAGCTGCTCTGATTTGAAGGCTTATGATTGCTTCCTAAGTAATGTGATCTCCGAAGCTAGGATGGAGATTCAACCGGTTCTGTTACGTAACGAGCTCTGCATTGTGTGTTTATGAAGAAAAGAAAACCTTTTCGCACGCTTCACAACCGGTTTTTGCTTATATTTAAGTCACAGAGAAGGAGCTTATAAGGAAAATATTTACGTTTTGATTTTAGGCAATGTTAACAGCTAACTTTCGTTTGTCGTTACAGACAAAAAACTTCATATCGAAAGAACTAAATCATCGGTACAAACATTGAAAAAATTGTGCATTATTCATGTATAGTAGGATCAGCAATAAAATTCATCTTAGGCTACGCTTTTCTCGAGGCTCGAGGCAACTCAGCCTATAACTTCAGAACAGTTTCTGTGACGTCCTGAAATTTGAAGAGTGGTAAAAAGAGAAATTTTAGCCTCCAATCTGAAAATCATTTAAAAAGTTCAATTAGATCGTTCGGAAGGGGCTAGAAAAATTTAATTTTTTCATTGGTTCATAACTAGCTATCATTGATAATAATTGAACTATAAATCATTATGTGTTTTCAAATATCTTAAAAATAACATGAGTGACAACAAATTTATAGCTCTCCTTAATTACGAATGAAGCTTATTTCGTGTTTATTGATGTGTCATAACTTTTTTTCTGTTAAGTCAGATAGACTCTACGATTAACAATAACGTTAAAGCATAGGCTGACAATGCCACCTAATTAGTATTTCGAAATTTTTCTTAAACCACGTGTTTATTTTACTTATACGTAGTTATACTTTTGAAACCTGTTTTTATAAATTTAAATAATTTAAAAACAACTTTAATTGAAATTAAAAATAAGTTATGTACTAAACTGCAAAACCAAGGCAGAACTAGTTCATATTATTATTGACACCAATGATACTTATTAAACTTTTGTAATTGGTTGACATTAAAAAAAAGTCATCTAATTATGGGTAACAAAATTGAATAGACAACATTTAAATTATTTATAAACACACTGTTTGAATAGGTGTTCCTGAGGATTTGCCCAAAAAGTACAATTTGGTTTCCTTGACAAACCTTCCATCACCTCGCAAGGTTAACATCACTGTAACCCTTACTTCTCTTGAGCCTGGGTAATACTTATTCATCAACAGAAATGAAGTGTTCAGCGTGGCTCAGTACAGAATCCCCAAACTGAATTTCAGAGAATATTGTTTCAATAACAAAATTTATTTACTTAATTTTTTTTTTGCAAAGGTATTTTATAAGTAAAACTAGGAGGCTTCGCCCCCTGCTCGCTGGTGCTCGCCAACCCTCGGAACTGCTTTCGCAGTTGATTTTGGATTGCCTTGCAATCCGATGCTCGCTTTACTCGCTCATTGGATACGTTCTTAACGTCTAGCTTTCGTATACTTTTTTGAACACTGAAGTTCCGAAAACTTTTCACTGTAGAAAATTCTAAACCTGTGCATTTCAATATTAATATTGAAATTGCAACACATATTTTTCTTAATCACACTATTCTAACTTTCAGTTGTTGAGAAAAGTGACTGTTGTAAGTTTTGTTTTAAAGTCTTTCCCACCAGAGGGCTAAAACCATGTGTTGTAAAACAATATGAAATAGTACTGAACGCCGGATTTAAAGTATCGGCTTCGATTAAGATAATTTTGTGAGAATTTTTTTGATAATTCGATGAGAATTCACCCGATTAGACATATTATGCTCACTACGTGCTCTTGCGCGCCGAAGCCTATCGATTAAAACGTATTAGCGTTTTATTCGCGATCGCAACG
Organism: Parasteatoda tepidariorum; assembly: GCF_982258835.1. Classification (NCBI taxonomy): domain Eukaryota; kingdom Metazoa; phylum Arthropoda; class Arachnida; order Araneae; family Theridiidae; genus Parasteatoda; species Parasteatoda tepidariorum. Next base: position 26,581,575 of record NC_141761.1, read on the forward strand.
CTCGAGTACGCCGTCTAGCGGGAGCCTGTAAATATCAGACATTAATTTATCACGTTTTCATTTAGTTCCATCAAAATCATTGACTGAATAAGACGCCATTTTTTAGCAGCAAATAAGAAACAAAATTTCCCTAAGGAAAAGGCCGAAGAACTTGAAAGAAATCTCCAGAATATTAGTAAATCTTTCAGGAACAGAACACGCCAAACATTTGAAGAAAAATTCCTCAATAATTTTTAATTTCTATTATCAACAAACTTGCAACTGATGACTTCCGATTTCGGATACTGTTACAGATGTGTGTATAAAGGTAAAATGCATTTCTTCTGTCTTCAATTCATTACGAATTAAAGTGAAGTCAACATGGCTTTCGTCATTCCAGTGAATAAATATGAATTCAGAACATACAGAATTGTAATAGTTATAGCATATTCTTCTTCGTTATGGAATAGTATATATTTCTGTATCCATATAATTCGGAAAACAACAATAAAAAATTATCCAAGTTACTTGAAATAGTGCCATTTGTGCTGATTCTTAATTACTTTTTATCGTTTTCTTGGTAAGTATTTTTTAGTTTCGAAAGAAAAAGTTCAACTAGAATTCAGCTATTCTGTTTTTAGCTACATATTCAAATTCATATCAACTATAAAATTTTGCTGTGTAGTATGTTATCTAAAAGTAATGAAGGGTTAAACTATGTATCTATTATTTGAGAATAAAGTTTTCAAACAAGGGACTTATCATTTTGGAATTCTCCGGGAATTATAAATCAGGTAAGTGCAATGATTTTTACTATAAAAAATTTGCCTGTAAATATTTTTTTTTTCATTTGATGATGGTTCTCTACAGAATGGTTTTTTACGCCTGATTAAGAACTATAAGAATAATAAAAAAAGAAACAATATGAAAGTTTTTATTTCAATGTAAAGAATTCTTAAAATCGTTTTTTTATCCTAAGAATTCTTTATTTTCCGTTTTTTAGTTTATAATTTTTTGATAAAAATTGTTCTCAAAATACTTTTTTTGAAAAATTAAATGGTATAACATTATGTGTTTATGTATACTTCTTGTATATTCCAATGTTTGAAGTAATATGATTCAGAAAAGTATGGAATAAAAATTCGGTACTTACGCATTAACGCCACCGCCGCTACAGATTTGGCGGTTTTTAAGTGCCGCCAATCTACACTTAAAATTTTTGCGACAATTCCTTAAAATAAAACACTTTATTTAAAATCAAAATAGTCAATCGGATTTCGGTGGAAAATGAGCCGATATAGAGTTTAGCATAGATTCAAAACAATCATATCGCCATATAAACTCTGATAAATAAGATTTCAAATGAAACAACATTTCCAAAACGTACGTTTACCAAGATAAAGTTTCATGTTGTGGGAATTGGTAAATTTTCGTTTTTTCGGTAAAATATTTCCCTCCTGAAAAAATAAAATTGCATCTTGTTTTGTTTTTGGCAAATCCCAAAGACGAATTTTCGTAGCACTAAAAATGGCGACAAGAAAGAATTGATTTTTTGTTTTTGTTTCGTCAGCATTCTTTATTTTACGTTTCTTAGTTTCTAAATAATGATTTTTATTGAAACTTGAAATTTTTTGTCAAAAAACTTTGTTTACAAAATTAAATTTCATAAAATTATGAGGCTTATGTACACTTTTTGTTCATTTTAATTTTTGAAGTAATATGATTCTTAAAACTATGGAATGTAAAGTTTAAATAGGCCTTTCATGTTATATCATTAAATTTAGTACAACTATTTCTCGGGCATTAGGTTTTAACTCTTATAAGAATATACATATTTTTTTCTGTTAATGTTCAAATATTTTTCCGATGTGTTTTGGATATTCCTTCTCTAATAAAAAGAGATACCATTTTGTTTTCGTTTGCATAAGAAAGAATATCAAGCATTATTCTTTTTTAAATTTAATTAGCCACAATAAAGAAGAAACGTTGCAATGCTACGTGCTACATTAACGACGTCTCTAGAGTAACTGAATGACTGTTCATATAGAAATCGCAGGTATTAGTCTCATACAACAACGCCCCCTATAGTTCGTTGCGATCGCGATTAGATTAGCCATATGATGCTCACTACGTGCTCTTGCGCACCGAATCCAATCAATTAAAAATGAAAACTGTTGCCAGCGCGAGAAAAGAAATATCATCGGTTTTATTGATACATACGTACGTATTAGCGTTTTATATAATATAGATGTTTCAATTTTTCTTTTACTTTTTTCATAAATTTTGAATATTAATAAGAAAAATATTCTTTTTTATGCCAATATATATATATATATATATATATATATATATATATATATATATATATATATATATATATATATATATATATATATATATATATATATATATATATATATATATATATATATATATATATATATATATATATATATATATATATATATATATATATATATATATATATATATATATATATATATATAACAACGTGAATAAAGCACAAATAAAAAAGCAGAAATGAACACTCTGTAATTTCGGTTCCATGAGCAAGAATCTTCCGTATCGTCTTCACAAGAAGTAGGTTGAAAAGAAAATCGCGTGTAAAATGGTTAAACCAATAGGAATAGGGGAACCAGTTTGAATAAGATAATGAAAAGGCAAGGTAAAAAACAGATGGGAAGGAATATGGTGGGGTACCCAGGGTGAAAAAAATCAAGCAATAAAAAACTTCCAAACATTAGGAAACGGTAGAATTCAAGACAAGATCATTAGCTAATGTTAGAATTCTCTAAAATATGGAAGAATTCCCAAATTTCAAGTCTGGTAGATGAAGAGCAGTGTTGATTGACTTTACCTGACGAAAACTCGAACCTGAGAATAAAATTCCACCTATAAAAAGCAATTGAAGATTGGTTAGATTTTTGGATATATCTTTCGTTCTCTTTGAGTCATAGTTCAAGGGTTGGCTCAGGGAATAAAGCTCTCCCAGTCAGTTGACTGGGGGTTCAAATCCCAGTGACGGCTAGTCGGCATGAATTTTGCTCTCGGCTCGCGCTGATGACACTGCTGACGTTAAGTATCATCAGTGGTAGACGGATCATCGGTTAGAGCTCCCACGCCTTTAGGCTAGCCGAGGGAGATTTTCGAGGTTTTTCTCTCCATCGAAAAATCCTCAACGGATACAAATTTCTCCCAATACTTGATCCAGATGTCCTTGGCATTCGGATTGGATAAAAAATTATAAAGCTAAAGAGTTGAACATTAGTTATCATAAACTCAAAATTGGTCTTGCTCTTAAACGACGGATATGAACTAGAGCATACTCATCAGGACCTCATTGACAAAAAATTTGATAAATACCCTAGCTATTAATATCAACTTTAGGGTTTTAAAATTATAGTTTATTTAGAGGGGGGAAATGACTTTAAATTCAAAAATCTTAACAAATTGGGAAATAATTTTTTGATAATAAGGTAAAACAATAAAATTGTTGAAGTTCGAATAAGAGGTGGATTGTAACAATTATGATGGAATCAATAGTATTTGAAGGAAAACTGCGGTCTACAGCGATAGCTCGAAGAGCTTCTCAATGAGGAGATAACTATTTGCACAAATTTTAGAATCACGGTGCATTAATAGGTTTAAGGGAGCTATATATTGGTTGGGAGGAGGGTACGAAATGTTAGGAGGGGGAGGAGTAAAACCACAAATGGTTTTTGATAAACAGTAGTAAGAAATGCATCGCAGTTATGTGCAATAAAAACGTTTAAGAGAGGTTAGCATTTGTAATATTTTTGTTAAACGTGAATTGTATGCAAGACTCTAAAGATTTCATTATATTGAGAACATGAGCAAGGCCAACATTATTCATCTAGGAGAAACAATCCTTGACAACTTTGATAAATCAAAGAATTTCACTTCAAGGATGTACAGGTAACTTAAGAAGCGGCTGAGACGATTACCCATAGCTAAGCTAGAATAGTTCTAAATAATTTACCATAAAAAGTGAAGGTGGATCATTAACGGGAACGTTAGTGAATAAAGATTTTGCATCAGAAGAGACCATTTTGTTTTTATAAGATTCGAACTTATGAAGATCATTAATAAAATAATACGATTTTCTGATAGTAAATGAATTCATACTAGAAAGTGGGGACAAATTTTAAACAAGATGCTTAGCTAATCTATAGGAAATGGTGCCAAAATTGGAAGACGATGGGTTTAAAAGGAGTACCATACGATGAATTTTAGGTGAGGCATAAAACCTAGAAAAGTGTAAATTAGTAGGAGAATATTTCAGATAATTAGGAATAGTTACTGAAGTATTAAAGGTAGATGGGATTTTATTCAACTCATTGACCTTTGGATCATTAGGTAATATTCTATATGGATCAATGAATTTTTATTTCTGAGATTCTTATAGATCTCTGTCTGGAACTACAATTGGACCCCCTTTATTGGTTTTAGTAAGAACAATGTTCCAGTTGAACTTCAAAGATTCTGAAAGAACGATTTCGCTAAGATTATTCGAAGCAAGTCTAGAAATATAGTATTAGCAATCAAATGTCGAATCGATTGTTTTTGAAAGGAATTGAGAACACAAAATTTAAAAGGTTCTCTCAATAGGGTTAGTGTTATTGAGGATTCGAGAGAGTAGAGCAAGGTTATTGTTATTATATTTAGGCACATTGAGTTGTTTATTATTTAGGGTAACAGAATGGAGATGAACAGCAAAATTTTGATTAACAAGTGGTAAAGGAATAGATTGACGAACATTAATACGCCAGTTTCCTTCTCCATGTAGCATTCAGAAAATATTTTGCTAGAGGCTAAAAAATACTTCTTTTTTTTCTTAACTCCATAAACATACGCCACGCCACTTCACTAGACACTTGTAAACTGAGATTTTGTAGTTTTTGTTATTTTCCCCAGAAAAAAAATGTTTCCGTGCAAATTTTGTTTCGATTATGCTCTAAATGATTTTTTTCATTCTTTTAAGATAAAACTTGGGTGCAATGCAGGGAAAACTAGAGATCAGTAAACTAGACGTCACATATTTCTCCACCAAGAGGTCAAGCAAAAAACTACTTGCTGAAAAAATATTTTTTCTCTTCGATTTTACCATAGAACTTTCATTAATTTTCAGCAATAAAAAAATGCTTGGAGGTCAGAAATTGGGAAAAAATCAGACAGAGAAGGGATTAAGAGATAAAGGGTTCAATTTGAAAATGACTGTTTTATGTTTAGGAATAATATGATATTATTATTAATGAATAAAGCAGATAATATAAAAAAATATCTTTAGTAAATTTTCGAAAGTTTGAAAGGTTATTATTTATTGAAATCAGCCTCCTACTCATTATTGATTGCTGATCCAACGAACTACTTACGCAGTTGTTTTCAAATGCATTTGTCACCTTAGATTTTATACCTTCTTTTAAACGTTATTTTAAATGTATTGAAAGCTACTATCGTTGAAAAGAAAAGAGAGGAAGGAAAGAATTTGAAAAAGTAATCTTATTTTAACAGGTTCTTCTTATAATCTTTAACTTCAGATTAAAAAATTCCAAAAAAATATTATATAAAAGTAGAAACGATGCTTAATATGAAAAACAAAACTCTAAAATTCTATTACTAAAAGAAAAAAAGCTCAAAATTCTTTTATCTTCAGAAATAAGAGTTCATGACTAATGCAAAAACTGTACTTTTTCTGCAATTTGTTTTTCTTTTGCATCAAAAAAATTGAAGAATAGTAAATATGAACGGAATTAAGAAATTAATTCCAAAACTAATTCGAAATTTAAACAGAATGAAATGCGTTACTCATCTTCAGGCATCTTTTTTTTTGTGCTACCTACTTAATTTAAAGAAATTTGCAGTCAGCTACTCTCTACGTCTGAAGATGAGATATATTACTTCACTTAAGATATATGTACGAAAAGGAATTCTGTTTGCTTACGCTTGTATTTACACTTCCCACCTCCAAATATTATTATCTATTAGTATCATAAATATTTAGATCTATTGGTGAACAGAAGTAATTTTTCTACGCAATCATTTATTAAAATAACATTTATATTGTTATAACATTACATAACATAATACTGTTCAAATAAATTTTATAAGTTCACAACCGTAATTTAATATTTTTACCAAACGGGCGGATATATTAATTACTATCATATACCACTGCGTGAGCGTCTTCGCTGCATGAACGTCTAACGCTCGTACCGCAAAACTATATATCCATGACAACTATATATCCACAACTTTACAACTATATATCCATGAACATATTCTAAAAAAAGAAGAAACTACGGTTGTTTTGGGATAAGTTTCTAATAATATAGATTAAGCACTTGCTAATGAAACTAAAAAAAAAAAAGTTCTAAAGCAAAAGATTTAAATTTGGCATTACCTGAACTCATCTTTTTTGTTTAATTCCGTGATTAAAATTTAATTAATGAAACAATATTAAGGCCATAAAAAGTTTTACAGAAACTTTGCTAGTTATACAGGGTTTTCCGTAATGACTGCACTTAATATGTATTTTTAGAGTCCTTGCTGAAAATCAAGTCAAAAACACAATGTGGTAAACTGGGAAATAGAAAAAAAATTCAATGCCTGATAATTCACTATTAACGAAGGCGATATTTAAAAGATATAAATTTATCTAACAAACTTTGTTGTTGTTTTTTTCAATTATAACTTTTTTATTAGTTGTTCAGTCATAAACGTTATTTTTTTTCTCCTTGCTAAAGTATAAATTTGTGACCTCTAATGACTTCCTTTTTAACAATTGTTGAAAAAATACATATCAAGGGCAGTGATGCCTAAACACTGCTACAAATTCATGTTAAGCTTACAGTAAAAACATCGGCACACAGGGTGCCAGTGCTTTTCACAGTAAAATTTTACGGAACAAAAAGAAATCTGATATCTAAACTGCTGTTTGTAGAAAATGCAACACCATGAAGGAATCATCAGAATCAAATGAAATTCGCAGCAAATGTCAATTATAGGATATTATGCAAATTAATAAAGTTTCAGAGCCATCGCGCGTGCGTGGCGCGCGCAGCGCCCTTTGAATTGATGCTGAAAGCGAATAAATAAAGTGCTGTAGCGGGACGTTGAAAATAGTCTATGATTATTTGTTAGTGGCAAACGTTTAGTGAGACCTGAGTATGCCTCCACGACGGAAGAATAAGAAATTCAAGCAACTTACGGAGTTTGAACGAGGGAGGATAATCGGCCTTCGAGAAGGAGGATTTTCCTATCGCGCAATAGCAGCTCGTATGCAGCGGAACAGTTCCACAGTGATGCGAGTTTGGAAGCAGTGGACCGACGAGCACCGAACAACTCGAAAAACAGGCACTGGACGACAGAAGGTGACGTCAGAGCGCGATGATCGACACCTGCTCCGCATGGCGGTCAATGATCGCACAGCTTCCTCCAGGCAGCTGGCAGCACATTGGTCTACTGCTACAGGTGTACAATTGTCGGCTTCGTCAATTCGTCGTCGTCTGCTGCGCCGTGGATTGCGTGCAAGGGTGCCATTATACAGGATTCCCCTCACGGCGGATCATCGACGGCTGCGTCGGCAGTGGGCTCTTGAGCACAGAGACTGGCGAGCTGATTGGCACCAAGTTGTCTTTTCAGATGAATCACGCTTCAATTTGTGGACCCATGATGGCCGTGTTCGTGTTAGACGTTATGCCGGTCAACGCTGCCTTCCTGAGTGTATTATTGAACGACATAGTGGTCGAACACCCGGAGTTATGGTCTGGGGTGCGATTTCGTATCATGGACGATCCAATTTGATACGAATTGAGGGTAATCTCAATAGCAACAGATACGTCCGTGAAGTGCTACAGCCCGAAGTCGTTCCTTTCCTTCAAGGCATCCCTGGAGCTATCTTTCAGCAGGATAATGCACGCCCACATGTTGCGCGGACTGTTAGAGACTTCTGTTCAGCACAACGCATGCAACTTCTTCCTTGGCCTGCTTATTCGCCGGATATGTCGCCTATTGAGCACGTGTGGGATATGATTGGTCGGCGTCTCACTCGTGATCCGCGTCCTGCAGTTTCCAAAGACGAACTTTGGTTGCGCATACAAGCGATATGGAATTCTCTTCCTCAAGCAGATATTCAACATCTGTTTGACTCCATGCCACGTCGTATAGCAGCACTTATTGCAGCGCGTGGTGGCTGCACCAAATACTGATTTCGGACGCTTAATTTGTTTCTTTTGTTTTGAAAATTTCATCATTTATTTGTATCAGTACAAGTCGTTTCTGCATTAAATTTCATTTGATTCTGATGATTCTTTCATGGTGTTGCATTTTCTACAAACAGCAGTTTAATAAACAGTAATTTTTATAGTAAAATCTTTTCAGACGTAAAAAAATATTACAATAGAAATTGCGGGATAAAATTTTACGGTAAAATGGATTTTATGGTAAAAAGTACTATCACCTTGAGTATTTATTTTTTACCGAATGAATTTAGTGTACCGATGGCATTGAACATACGTAAGGCAACATTTTTATGCAAATCAGATGAATATTAAATGAGTTATCTTGCTTGCGCTTATAACAAACGGTACTTATATGAAACAAAATTTGAATTTTGAGATAGCTTACTTTATTCACTCGTTATAATTTAATATATTTTCTCATACATAGTTTATATAAATTTTAACCCGCACCCTGTAGGACAATGTTCTTAAATGTGCACACAGCCGCAATATATAAATAAAAACTAATTTTTCCACGTCAAATGCCAAAAGCGCTAATTATTACTAATCAATAGTTTATACGCTTCTTAAATCTATACTCTTAGAGAAATATGTTCAAATGTGCCTACAATGTTTAAAAATGAACATAAAAACTTATAATTCCTTCTTTCTTTACAATTTTTTGAAAATTCCCAGCACCAAATGGAGTAATTGTTTTAAATATTTCTTGTTAGAAATGCTTCATCTTCCTAAAAACAAATATTTTAAATACTATAATGCGTTTAAGATAGTTCATGCGGTGATGTTCTTTCTCGCATAAATATCAAAACTCTTATTATTAACTTGAATAATTTAATTGATGGGCAATTTTTTGTAAAACTCTTTTAAATCTCTAAGTAAATCTTCCACATTTTACTAACCCTAATCGAAACATTTTATTTCTTATAGCCGTCATTGAATAGCCAACCCAATTTAAAGTTCACAACTACTCATGTTCAACTCCACAGCCTTGTAATATTGAACCCAATCCAGAAGACAAGGGAATCCTGGATCAAGTATTGAGAGAAATTTGCCCTCGCGGTGGACATTTTGATGGAACTAACCTGCATTTGCCTTAATTGGTGAGAAAAACTACGAAACTTTACCACGGTTAGCCTGGCAACAAGGGACTTTTTTTTTTTCTTTCCTCCAAGCCCTGAGCATGTACCTAGGTTATGAAAACCCTTAACCATATAGCCCAGGACTTGGCCGCTGGTCCAGCTCCACTCCAGCCTAAATAACATAAAATTTAAAAAAAAAAATTTTTTTTTAGAAATTAAAAAAAAAAGAACAGATTTTACTGAAAGTGTGGAATTTAAGAAGAAATTAGACAAAAAAAATATTATACATGTGAAATGGGAAGTTATTAAAATTTTAATAGATAGTCATTATCCGCTAAGAAGTTCATTACTGTTATTAATCTTTTATTTAAAGTATTGTTTGTAATAAAAGTTTTCTGCCAAATTTCTAAATTTGTTGGGCTAGGTTGACGACTATGCCAGGAGACAGTGTAGGAACAACTAGTGAGATAATGTTCAGGCGAACCTTGTTGGCCGCAGGTGCAAAGATCAGTATCTGTTATATGCAGGTAATTAAAGAAGGTTGGAAATGGTCCATGACCCGTCAAGAACCAGATGACTTGTTTTGGAGGAATTGTTTTGAAAAAAGTAACATTGTTAATAATTTTGAATAGACGTCTGCCTCTGTCTGAATTATTCCATTGAGATTGCCATTTTGTTAGAAGAGAATCTTTAATACGTCGTTTAAGATATGAAACTGGAAGTGGGTATACATAATTTTTCGGTTGTCTCGTAAATTGTTTAGCTAAATCATCTGCTTTTTCATTACCTACTCTATTGCTGTGTGCTTTAATCCAGGAAATTTGAATTGATGTGTGTTGTAGTTCTTGTTGAATATGGCAACAAGGGACTCTAACCCATGATCCGCCTTCTACTGAGGACATTTTATGCCAGCACTGTGGTCGGTGCGAGCAGAGTGCGGGAATTGTATTTACCAGCCATCGCTGAGATTCGAACCCGGTTCACCCCATTGGAAGACGAATGCTCCATCCCCTAAACCACACGGCTCATAGAAGCATTTTGTCCTTTTTTAAAGAAAAGAAGAGTAATTTAACTCAAGAAAATACTAGAAAGTTTTTTCATTTTAAGTTACGCCTCTTTGTTACGCCTTCAAAGGTATGAAAACTACATTTGTTATACAATTAAAAACATAAATGAAAGTTTTGTGTCAGGTCTTACTATTTTTTTGTATAGTTTACATCTATTGAATTTTAAAACAGACCAATAATGCATTGAATGAAACATTTGAATTGAAAAGAGGATTTTCTGAAGAGAGAGATTGTTCGTATTCAATTAACATAAACAAATAACATACTTCCTTACAAATTTCAGTATTCAATTTTAAATTAGAATACGTGTTTTTGTTTCAATTTTTTCCCCTCCTTTTTGTTACTTAATTCATTACTAAGCATTATAGAGTACGTAAAAATTGAGAAGCAATAATGAAACATTTTCGAAGGGAGTAGTTTTTTAAGGCTTGTGAAAAGTTCAAAATCTTTTTTCTCGTTTTCTTTTTTTTTATCCTTAATTAAGATTTTATTCCTTGAATAAAGATTTTACAAAGAATACAGAGAGCTCTTTTTCATCCTTCAAACCCGCCGCTTCAGGAAAAATAATGAAGAAATGAGAAATAAGTCTTACATTTATTCAGAATAAATTCGAAAAATTTGCATAGTATGTTGTATGCGCGTTTTGTGTATTTACATCTTAAATGACTAATAAATGGAACAAAGCACTTTTTTACAAAGCATATTAAGTAAATTTCCAAATGTTATGAGAAAATAAACTGAAACTAGAATACACAGGGCACAAAATAAAAAACGAACCGACCTGAAAAGCTTTTGGCCTAATGATCGGATCTGCACGTTGTAGGACTCAATCTTAAAGGTTCTGTAAGAACTAGATATAACGTTCTCACGTTTGCGGGAACCAAAGACAACATCAATACAATCAGAAGATAAAAATAAAAGTTTTATTTTCCGGAAAAAGATACAGTCACAAAAGTGAGTGACTAACTTAAAATAAATTAAAATACAAAAAAAGTGTATAACACACTGTTGTTGTAGTTCATTTACGTCGCACTAGAGCTGCACAGTGGGCTATTGGCGACGGTCTGGGAAACATCCCTGAGGATGATCCGAAGACATGCCATCACAATTTTGATCCTCTGCAGAGGGGATGGCACCCCCGCTTCGGTAGCCCGACGACCTGCACGCGAAGTCGAGCACTTTACGGTAGAACAGTTTAACGAGGACCCATACCGCACACCCTCGGTCCCTACGCAGGCTGATCCAAGTGGTGACCCACCCGCATACTGACCGCAGCCACTGATGCTTGACTTTGGTGATCTGCTGGGAACCGTGTCTTAACGATCAGTCCACTGCGGGACGCATAACACACTGAGTAGTAGTAGTAATAGTACTTCGCGATTTCACAGATATATATATGCTAAGAAAAAGTGTGCGATAACAAAAATGACATACCGTAAACCGGGGCGAGTCTGCCCATTTTTTCAGTTTGTCAACTTTCAAGTGGTCAAACTTTTGTAAATATTAAAGAAAAAAGGCTTTTAATAGGTGTTTCGGAATCGCTATTTATCCCTCTTTAAAGCTGTGAAATCGATTTTAGAAAATATTAACAGTTACGCTGTTACTGTATATTTTTATAGAACTGCTGACAAATCTCTCGTATGGGGCGAGTCTACCCATTCTACTAAAATGAATGTTAACATTGTAAATAATCAAATTTTACTATTAATTTGTTGTTTTAGTTACTATATAGGATATTTATGAAGTAAAATTCATAACTTTATTATATATTCTATTTTTTTATTCATAAAATAACACAAATTGAGTATTTGATCGATTATCACATTTTGATCACAGTTTTGTTTTTATAATCATTAACATTATAAAAAAAAAAATTTTTCTGATTATTGTTGATAAAAATAAATTAAAATTAATATAAATTTACAATTAAATAATTAATAAATAATAATAATTAAAGATTATTAACAAAATCATGGCATTTTTTTGTAACATTTAAATCCATTTGTTTTGCGAATATAATTTCAAACCATATGTAATAATAAATAATAATTTATTTAACTTGCATTAAATAAAAAAAGTTAATTTTGTAATATAAAAAATGAAAAAATAGGTAAAATAAACATATTTTATATTTACATTTATATTTAACCTATAAATTTTCTTATTAATGATAAATTTATCAATGCAGAATTAAAATAATATACTCAAATTCATTTAAAATGACTTAATTTTAATATAAACAAAGTTCTAAATTATATTATTATGCTTTATTAAAACTAAATACGAATGGGTAGACTCGCTCCGCGAATTCTGGCTTTTTGTTTACAACAGCAAAACTTACATTCTTTTTGCTTTTTTTTTTCATATAAAATAAATGTAGTTTTAGTCTTAGATAAGTTTATCACTTAACCAAAGTGAAAATAGTAATAATAATAATATACTTACGGAGCACCAACTAAAAGTTTGCTGATTTTCAATACAAATCTCTCAAAAGACATTTGAACAGGTCGGTTAAAAAGACACCAAATAAATAAAAACGGATCAAATTACTACAGCGCCATCTTCCTTAGAGTCTGAACTAAGTCCTCCGTCGGTAAAAAAATTTTTATTTGCAATTTAAAATAGTGAAAATTAAATAAAACTAAAATGAGTAGATTCGCCCCTGGATGGGTAGACTCGCCCCGGTTTACGGTATGTATTTTGCAGTCGGTTACAGCTAATGTCCAAGAGCAGAAGGAATATCAGGATGTGCTCGATGACAGTTTCGGTATTCTCTTGGATCTAGCGAACTCTACAGTTCGAAGGGGTGACCTCAAATATACTAATTAATGAGTGCAAAGGCATTTTAAGCTCTGAAATCAAACACAAAAACATGCTTTCTTTGAATAAACATATCTTTTTTCTATGAATTCGGATTGCTGACCCCCAAAATAGAGAAGGTGTGGGAAATATTGTTCTATCTCGTTTGGTCAGGCGAGCGATCCAAAGTTTTGAAGAACCTTCTTAATGTTAATTTTACTTATTACGTATTTCGCCATAACTCAAGAACTTTCCAAGCTAATTGAAAAATTTTCGCACATTACTATAGAATTCGTTTATCCAAAGGTCATTTCTTGCGAAATATAAATTTTAGTAAATATTTATTATTCTCTTTATCTAATAATGGTCGAAAATATTTTTTGAACTGTAAGGTATACATTTTTTACATCATTTTAAAGAATACAATTTCGAATGAGAAAATACAAAATTTGAACATAATGGCTCCTGAGGAATCGCATTTTGAGAAAGTCGTATTTTTAAAGCGTAATTTTACTGATTCATATATACGGCAATTATATGATATGTATATCTGCAATTATGAATTTTATTGTTACTGAATAAAAACAATAAAATTCATACATAAGAGTCTCAAAAATTTAGTTATTTTACAAAAACTACTTTTTAAAAAAAAAAAAAATACAATAATAGCTTCATTAACTATATATGTACTTAATTTTACTCTTTTTTTTTCTTTTTGAAGGAAAGTTTTTTGAGATGAAAATTTAATTTTTTTTATCTGTGTAGTTTACAAAGTCTGGACTATTGTATCATTCAAATATAAATTACACACTCATTTAAATAACATGAAAACTTAGGTAAGGACTTTCTACAAATGAATCTGTTTATACGACAAAATCAGTCATTTCTAATTAAGCGTTATTACGTTATACTTCACATTCTTTACAAGTAATTGCGTTAAATTACTAGTCATTACGAGTAATCAATAGTGAGGAACGAAAAGTTTTTTTAAGAGCATGCGCTATTTTGCAATAGCAGAAGATCAAAATTAAAGTTTCATTTCCTCTATTTACTTTTAAGTTTTTTTTAATATTCTTATAGCACCTATTACAGAAAGAATTACCGAATAATGTCAAAAAGTCATATAGTGGAAGAAGTCATATAGTGTAAATACGTCAAAAAGTCTTATAGTGGAAGAAGAGAAAAACAAATTAATGAAATAGCGGATCTAAGAATTGCCAAATCAATGTATGAGCGAATCAATTAATAAATGAAGAATCAGCTGATTGATGAATCGGCCAACCCATAAATTAGCATATCAACAAATTGGAGAGTCAGTGGGTCAAATTACTACAAAACGAACCAATGGACGAATTCGCAAACTATTGAATGAAAAAAAAAATCACTGAATAGATGAAACTGTTTATTAATAAATAAATTATAGAATTTATTTAAGAAATATTGAGTGAGGGTTTTATCGAATGCGTGATAGAAAGTATTAGCAAATTAATGAAGCAGTTGAGCCACCAATTAGCTAGATTCATTGATTTGCTGAGTTATTGATGGACACATAGATTCGTTGTCATTCTGCATAGTTCATTCTGACACTTATTCAGTAATTTGCTGATTCATTAATTCTCTAATTAAGAGGTTTACTAACTCATTGAGATTCTCATTCATCAGTTTATTTATCGATTTCCTTATGGGTTTTATTAACACCGAGAAATGCACAATAATACGCATTATTTGGTTGTTTCTCATTATATTTTTACTAAAAATACATTTCCATGAAACCCTGCTGTAAATAACAATAAAACAATAATCCAAATCTTACCTAACTTAAGAAATCAAAATTGCAGATGCTCATTTACATTTTGCATTTTTTACTAGTAAAAACGGATTTGATTATTCGCAGTAACAGATCTAAAATCATTGGCATTTTCAGCGAATTTTATTACATAATTATCTAAAATATCGAGCAAATAATTCTTATTTGCAAAATAATTTTTTTTCTATAAATAGCTGAAGCCAATATTTATTTTTCTTTCAAAATACTGTGAAGATTTTTTTTTTAAAATTTAAACTCACTGGTACTTTTTCAAACAGAATAAAATAAAATGTTTCCCTCCTATTCACCATTTACTGGTTTTGTCAAACGGTGCGAAATACAACTAATCTAAATGCAAGATCTAATCTAATTTAGATCAAAATGCAACTTTTTACACGCATAGCTGTAAGTGTGTAAAAATATCTCGTACTAATTTATCCAGCTTTTCCTTAGTTTAAAAAATAATTTTATCTACAGCTTATGGATATTTTGTATTACATAATGGTCCTGTGAAAAATTCTAAATAAGTATTTTTTTAGAATCTCATTCTAATTATACGTTTGGAAAAATCCAGTCGTAAACTAATCGCAAAGACACGGTGCCCAGTAGAACCCTAAAGTCGAGCATTACTGGTTGTGGTCAGTAAGCGGGTGTTACCACTGTAGTGTATCTTCCACTACAAAATTACAATTACGATCCACTATGTTAACATGTTAACTCGATTCTATGATGGAGTACCTTTTTATAGATGAAGGTTGACATTGTCGAGAACTACGATCCCCACATTGGTGACCTGGACGTGATGTGAACACGCCTACCTTGGAAGAAACATCCACTGCGATTTGAACACGCCTACTTCAATGAATGGTGCACATTGAACAGTTGACTTACTACTTGTGACTGCGACATTATCCAGATCATCACGCTGTTGCTACGCAGTCTCTATCACACGTAACGTACAACATATTCACTCGACTACCAAAGGCAACATAGGAGTGACCACGACCGTGAGATTAATATAGCTCTCACGATCAGCAAAAAATAGCGTAAGGTGATCTTAATACAGCTCTCCCGGCTTCGCACAAAAACAACAATGACTGAACTAGTGGCATTCGTTCATTGAACTCTATCACATGGGTGGGGCACTGTAGTGTATCTACCACTACAAAATTACAATTACAATTCACTAGCATATAAGACATGTTAAATCGATTGTATGATGGGGTATCTTTTCATAGATGACATGGTCGATAAATACTATACTTTGATCAGGATCCGGGGGTGCGCAGTATCCGTCTTCGCTAAACTGCTCAAACGAAAATTCTCGACTTCGAGCACATATAGTTAAGCTACCAAAGCGGGGGAACCCTCTGCTGGGGATTAAAATTGGAATGGCGTGTCTTCGGATCATCTGCAGGAACGTTTCCCGAAAACAGCCCATTGTGCAGCTGTAGTGCGACGTTAATAAAGTACTACTACTACTAGGAATTTTGAAGAATTTATTCAAAGGTTTAATAACCAGAAAGAATGATAAAATGATATATTATCACTGAGAATGGGTATCATTTTTCCTTACATTATTTTTCTCACAAAGTTGACTCTTTTCGAAATAAGAAAAAGTATTATTCTTTGCAACATTTAGCAAGTTTTCTAAAAAATACATAAAAAAGAAAATTTAGCGAAAAAGTTGAAAACTGTATCATAGCTCCCAGCCAGCCTTCTCTAACTTTTATCTAAAAAAGAGAATAAAAATCATTTTTCAATGTCTTCTCTGCCATTTTATTTTTAGTTGAAGACGAAATCTATTCTGAACCCTGAAAACTTTGAGATATCCACTTTTTTTGGCTGTATTTACTGTTAATGGCTATCCATTTCTTCTGAAAGCATATGAGTTCCTTAATATCTTCGTAAAATAATGCCATATACATTTTGTATACTTAATTATAGGATGTGTATTCTTTTAAGCATTGATTTGAAGTAAAACATATTCTATTATTACTATTTGTCCTTATTATGCGATTTATCGGTATGCAACGAGATTTTTCTTTGATTTACGCCAACAAGTTCATAACCACCCTGGCCTAAGAATATGAAACTGAGAACTGTAATCAATGGAATCCTGTCACATTAAGCAAAACGGTCGTTAGAAATTTCGACTCAATAATACACCCGTCGACGCGTGTTTGCCAGCAAAACCACTGAAGACATTTATTCTGTTTAAATTCATAATCAAATGCTGTGTATATACTGCAATATTATAAGATCAAGGCCAGTGTGTTCCTCTTATAACTCCAGGAACGTCTTGGAATCTAAATTGTGGAAAAAAGGTGTAATTTTAGCACTCGATCTTAAAAATTATTCAAAAATTTTAATTAGGTCATCCAAGAGAGAGATTTTTGAAATTTAATTTTGATTTTTTCTTGGTTTATAAATATCATTAATGATAAAAATTAAACTGCATACCATTCTTTTTTTCTCCAGATAACATGTTTTCTAGCTTATTGGTTTTAAGAAATTCATCGCTCGTTAAGATCCAATTATTTTTTTATTCACTATAATCAGATACATTTAATGATCAACATGAACCTGGTAGCATAAGAAGGCTAATTTATCACTAGCCTAAAGCGAACCAGGATAATTTTTTCCTGCGATTTTAGGGAAAGAAAGTAAAGATGTCGAAGTAAAAGAGAAACTTAGAATCAGGGGGGAAGGGAATCCATACAACTTATTTGATGTATTGCAGAAAAGAAATAAATATAAAATCTAACTTATTTAAAGTGATCCCTATCCAAGGGCGCCAGCAGAGGGGTGCAAGAGGTGCACTTGCACCCCCCCTTGTCTTTTTTTTTAAACAATTAAGGAGATACAGAAAAAAAAATTGTTATAAATTATTTTTATTAAAATTTCTTTTATTCAAAAACAAATAATCAAGTAATTATTGATACATAATAATTAAAAAATTGTAATATCAAACAAGAATTGTAATGAGCCTTGTTTGTTGTCTAAATCAGTTTATAACTTTTTCAATGAATTCTGAGTCATCTTTGTTTCTTTTCTTATGTACATTGAGCATGCACGAACAACTTAATTTCTCGTGAGACATTGTAGACCGATTCTATATTTTGATGCGTCGCATTGTACTAAAAGTGCGTTCAATAGTGCTCGTAGTAGCTGGAAGAGTTCTGCCAATTTTGATTGCCTCCGATACAGCTGGATAAAACGGTGTGGCCTCAATTACTAAATCGATGTATTCAAGAGATTCATAAGAATTTTCTCTTTTCCACCACATTTCGTACCACGTTGTAGCTTCAGTGATGAATTTCGGTAAGAGCAGATCTTTATATATATATATATATATATATATATATATATATATATATATATATATATATATATATATATATATATATATATATATATATATATATATATATATATATATATATATCAAAACCCCCACAAGTATGTATTTGTTATGGGAACTTGGAGGATTTTGAGTTACCATTTACTACATGGGGAGTCTTCGGTCGGTGGGGATCGAACTCACGACCTCTTGGACATTGGTCCAACTCTGCCTAGCGAGTTAAAAATCAAAAAGAAACAAAAATAAATCAAAGCAAAGAGATGAATTTAGAAGAAACACTACTATGTAATCGATGGTTAAAAAGAAAAAAAAAAACTACCTGGATGAAACTTCTAAAAATGGTAAAAAAAATCGATACCTTACATCTTGAAGAAGAACATTACGGTATTCCACTAGGTTGCGGAGCTTGACAAAGCTGAGCGGCTAAACTTTGCACAAAGTCTGCTATCATGCATGTTTCTGAGCAGTCTTTTTGGCAGAAATGATAACCAACTACTTTTAAACCCAGGTTTTCAAACGTTATTAAATCGCTAGCTATACTGTCACCTATATGAATAAAACGAGAAATAAATATTTCTACTAATTTTTTGTATTTTAAGAAATTAGTTCTTCACGAGAAGTGAACAAACTGGCAGAACTGTATTTTTATGGTTATGATAGCTTTAAGGATATAATTTTTTCTGCGAGGCAATTTTTTACAGTGTGTTGCATTAGAAAATTATAATAATTATATAAATAAATAAATAGTGATTAGAATTTACTTAAAAGTGATTGCTCGATTCAGTAATTTTGATTTTCTTCCAGATTTTTTGGGATTATTAATACTGTTGTCGTTTTACTTCTCAAGCAGTTTGCTTACTCACCTTTTTTCCCACGGAATTAACGATCCCGGGGGTATCATTTTTCCTTAGCTTTTTTTCTACCATTTATTTCTTTTTTAACATCAGACACAGTTTCTGGCACCAATACTTTGAGTAAATATAAGCGTAAATTTTTAATCTCAAGTTTGGTGCACAATAGTGCCCGCAACTCTTGCGCCATTAAACATTGTACATCCAATCTATATATATATTTCTCTTACACGGCACCAAAAAAAAAGCCTCATTACAACTCCACGAATGGCAACGTTAGAAAATCGACCAATTATTGCTGCTAAAAATGTCACATGCCAAATCTAGTTTAGGTGGCTCAACATATAGCGCTTTTAAAAACGGAAACAATAACCAGAGTGAGCATTGTCAGGTTGTTCAATTCAGATTCATGCCCTAAAAACATGATAATAAAATTTAATACCATCTAAGGGACTCTGTAATTGCACTAGATTAATTGTTACAAACTCTTGCAGCGTAATTTAATTGAAGCTAAACTGATTGATGCTGATGAAGCAGGTATATTTTTCATTCCGAGAATACCTCTAATCCCCTCTGATAACAACATGCCGTTTTCTTTTAAGAGAAAACAATTTCCTATTAGGCTGGCCTTCTCCAAGACTATAAATAAGTCACATGGTCAGACTTTTGAGAAAAACTGTTTAGGATTGACTAAACAAGTTTTTAGTCATGGACAACTTTACGTTGGCCTGTCAAGAGTTAAGTCATTTGACAGCCTTTCAGTAATTGCTCCAAGATGCCAAATCTATAATTGTGTTTTCAAATAAATTCTAAATGCTTAGTGTTAATTTCTTAGAGCTTTGCAGAAAAAAATGTTTTTTGGAAAAAATTTAATTGAAACTTCTATTGGCAGTAGGCAAGGGGAACTGCCAAAATCAAAACTCCCCGATTAGAAATGCAGCATGGCGACCGCCACGTGGTATTTCTCTAGCCATGCATTTTAATTTATTGTATGTAAAACATCCTTATTTTGTTCTAAAATGTTACTTACTTTATCACAAATGCTAATTAATATAGAAATTGATTTCAATAATGCTGATCACCAAAAAATATTTCATTTGGCGATGAAACAAATTTTTGTGTTCTTGAAAATGAAAGACTTTTTGAGGGTTATCACAAGGAAAAGTTAGGGTTTAAAGTTTATATTTTTAAATAATAAAATTTTTTTCTAAAACTTTCAGAATTTTCATTTATTAATGTGTATAATAAATTAGCATTAACTAATTTATTATACACATTTAGTTGAATTTAGGTGAGTATCTGCTGCAATATTTGATAATTTATTTTGCTAATATGTTTTTCATTTAGCTAATGTTTCGATTTTTTCACCATGTACAATCTAAATAGCTAATATACTTTTTTAAAAGCCAATAAGAACATTGATAGAATTCTTCTACATAAGTGCAATACTATGTCTTTGATGATAAAATACTATGTCTTTGATGATAAAATACTATGTCTTTGATGATAATATACTATGTCTTTGTGCTAGAGCATTGTGTTCATTGGCGAGCGAGCCATGGTTCGCGGCGTGAACCGCATAGGATTGCGTAGAAATTCTCGGGGGTTGGCGAGCGTTAGCGAGCAGGGGGCGGAGCCTCCTAGTTGCTTATATTTTCTAAAATAAATATGATTTTACCAGATATTATCAATTTATATAGTACATTTTATCCTTGCTGTTTGGTCAAAGTTTCTGCTTTTGTCATATGAGGTTTCAATGCCATTGTACCAAAGGTGTCATTGAGGTGTACCAAACAAAACCACAACGATCTGGGAAACACCCCCGAAGATATGATTTGAAGATCACGCTATAGCAATTTTAATCGTCTGGACAAGGTATGGCTCCCAGCTTTGGTGCGAAGTCGAGCACTTTGCGGAAGAACAGTTTAACGAGAACCGATACCGTTCACCCTCGATCCCTACGTAAGGTTAAACAAAGTGCTCATCCACCAGCTTACTGACTGAAGCATATTAAAAAGAGTCCAAGCAAATGATAGTATGAGCAAAACCATACTCACTAATGATACCCGAATTTTCTTTTACGACCAAAAGAACTCCAATTAACCAGCTGCAATATTGGTGTAGTTTTTCCCGATCCTTCGTCCCCCGCTAATACGACACCACGGAGATTAGATGACACTACCTAAAAATAAATAAACTAAATTAAACCTATGTCTTACGAATTGAATTTCAATTTAAATTGTATGCAAACTGAATTAATTACCTTGTAGATTTTTTGAAATACCCATTGTCTATATGGGAAAGCATTCTCATTTTCCGGTTGAGGAACTTCGAAGCATAGGGGTTTCAATTTTATAAAACCTAATCAAAGTACGTAAATTTTAAAAATTCCTTAAATTTAATATTGATGGGTAATTTAGTGAATTTGTCAGTTTTTCTTTTAATTAACTTCTTTTAGGTAAACTGACAGATTTTGATTTTTTTTTTCGAATGGCAGCACTGAACTTTGATTTTTTTTCCTTCTAATTGCTATACATATTTATAACGAGTCGCAAACGTTTATTTTTTGTATAATTTTTACTCATTTTAAAATAAATTAAGTTACACAAAATTTTTTCTCTTGTTACAAGTTTTAATTTTTCTTACAATCGATATGAAGATTCATGCAGATCTGATTAAAAACTTAGAATTCTGAAATTAATATATTTTAAAGTACGGCAAATCTGCTCAAAATCAACAGATTCCATAATCTGCATAAGATTCTGTTGCTGAAAATAAGTAAGATTTCGTGATTAAAAAGCTGTTGAAAATATTTTGGATAAAATTAAGAGAAAGGAAAAAAAACTATAAATAATCTTTTAACGGAAAATATTATAAGGCAATTTTATTTTAACTTAGTGCAAGATAATCCTTTATATTTAAGACACAACAAATGATTTTTTAATCCTTTTTTTTTTAAATAATAAGTTTATTTTTAAAAACAATTTTGTGAAAATTGTAAATTCTCCAAATGTATGTCAGAATGAAGAGCACCCTTTCAGATGACTGAGACTTAACAAATGACTTTTAAATCCCTTTTTTAAAATGATAAGTTTATTTAAAAAAAATAATTTTGTGATGTTGTAAATTCTCCAAATGTATGTCAGAATGAAGAGCACCCTTTAAGATGACTGAGACTCAACAAATGACTTTTAAATCCCTTTTTTAAAATGATAAGTTTATTTTAAAAAAATAATTTTGTGACATTGTAAGTTTTCCAAATGTATGTCAGAATGAAGAGCACCCTTTAAGGCAGTGTTTCTTAACCTTTTTGGTATAATGGACCCCTTTTAAAATTTTTTAAGAAGTCACGGACCACCCCCTGTGAAAAAAATTATTGCAAGAAACATCAATTATTTGAAAACATATAATTTTATTACTTTAATAGTATACAAAACTTTTAAATTCTTAATGCGAAGGTTGCTGCTGCTTTTCCTTACTTAATAAAATGGATTGGGGGATGGTATTCGACAAAGCAAACGGGCATATCATGTTCAACATTCAATCGATTTCGATGTTTTGATTTTATTGTCACAAGTGTGGAAAATCCCGCTTCGCAAAGATTCACTGTAGCAAATGAAATTATAGCTGCCATAGCTCGCTTTACAAGCAATGGGTAAGCTTCCAAACATTTTAAAAATTAGGAATAGTCAGCGGACCCCCAAAATATGACTCACGGACCCCTTAGGGGTCCATGAACCACAGGTTAAGAAACCCTGCTTTAAGGTGACTAAGACTCAACAAATGACTTTTAAATTCTTTTTTTAAAATAATAAGTTTATTTTAAAAAATAATTTTGTGACATTGTAAATTCTCCAAATATAGGGGAGAGTCGGGTAGCCCCGCTCACTTAAGGAGTATTACTTATATTTCTGTATAATATTGAGTAATAATCAATATTTTTGTATGTTTATATTGTTTTATCATCTAATTAAATAATGCAAAAAGAATAAACCAAAAAAATGAATAGTTTAACTTAAAAAAATAGAAATTTAAAAAAACATGTTTTTCAGCTCTTTTCAAAATGTGTCGGGTAGCCCCGCCCAGTTACATAAATTATGTTTTTTGACTGTTTTTTCAGGTGTAAATGAGAATGACCAATGTATTGAAAATAGATAAACCTCATTTGTCATTTTTATCACAAAATTATTATTTTTTTAACATATTTATTTGTTTTCTTAGTTTTAAAATTTACTTTAAATAAATTGCCGCATTAATTAATTTTAGTTAACGAAATTACTTTCGTTCTTGGTGTTTGTTAAATTCCAACACATTTGGAATTGCATTTTTAAAAATGTTTTGATTCTTGAGATTGAAAGTACAGATTAAAGTAAACATTTAATGCTATCTTAATATAGACTTGCATAGCTGTAGAAAGTAATTAATAAACATGATTTTTTTCAAAAAATAATGCATATAACGTTAATTAAAATTCCACCTTTTGAATGAAAAAGCGTGGAATTAAAATCTACATTATATTTTATTGGTAGAAAATGTATATTTCTGAAGCTTGAGGTTATATTAAAAAGAAATTACCCTAATATGCCAAAAATAGAAAAAGAAAAAAAAAAGGCTGATGAATTCAGATATTTTTCTCCTGATATAGTGTCATTCTTCTCTTCAAAGTCTATTTGAAGCAGTAGGGTTATGTTAGCAGTAGGGTTATAATGTGTTTACAGTCTCTTTGACATTATCTGATTTTCTATAAAGAAAATTTGTGAAAAAAAAATTCCAATGAGTACATAGAATTTTAAAAAAAAATTATTTTAGCTTAACTTATCTATTTTGATATAGAATTAAAAATAATTATTTTAATATAAAAATATATAGATTAAATATTTATTTATTTTTTGATGAATGTCTACATTTATAAACACAATCTGTTACATTTATTTTGTCATTTTAAAAATCAAGAAAAAAAGAGAAGAAATCACAATTTTAAATTAAAATTATGGTTTACTAATTGAAACTTTGTTTTAATAGTCATAGTACAGGGGTCTATCCAAGCCAAATTTAGTACCGTTTAGCGGTACCTTCACAAATTCAACTTTAGGAAAAATGGTAGAATAATTTGACAAAATACTTTTTTCTCTAAAATTTTATTTTTGTGTCTCGTAAGAAACGATAAAATATCAAAAAATATCTATTAAAGATTAATATTTATATCTTTAAAAAAATTGTTTTTATGTCCATGTCACCCCCTAGATTGTTAGCACAGAAGTCGCTAAAATCGATAATGATGCAAATATGACATGAGAGCATTCCTTTTGACCTACACTTAATGTGAACTATTGTCTATTTCAGTAACAGGCATCCTTCTCCTCTGCTTTCTAATTATTATTATGTACTGCATTTGAGGGGGTCATTTGGCGGACACTTTAATGATTTTTAATATTTTTTTCGGTTCAATGGAGAACAATGATATTAATATCAAGTCACTGGATGGGAATCAAAATTTCTGACAACATATATCTATGCCGAAAAATATTTATTAACATCTTTAAAAAAAATTGTTTTTATGTCCATATCACCCCCTAGATTGTTGCTAACCATTCGTTAGCACAGGTGTCGCTAAAATCGAAAATGATGCATATATAACATAAGTCGGGTTAAGAATATTCTTTTTGGCTAAATTAAAGATCTTTAAAAAACTTATTATTTTGTCCATATCACCACATCAAATTTATGATTTAAAAGTTTATTTTCATTTCTAAAATCTAGTAATTTACACGATTTTTGTTTCATTCGCTAAATAGCTAGATGATTTATAAATCATCTTAACTATTCTATTTCCTATAATGAAATATAAATATAGTTTTATATGATATAATACTTTTTCACTGGAGATAGCAGAATTGCTCATGTGCATAACTTGCGCTACTTAAAATGTTACGCACGGGGGAAGCTAACCTAAATATTCCAAATCTCCCTATTGAGTCATATTTTGAAAGTAGATCTCTAAATATAAATTTAGTCTCAAAATTTTGAAATTATTTTTTAGCAGTTTTTTTGATTTATTTTATTTTTATAAAGAACTGTTAATGGGGCTTAGGGGACACGCGTCTTATCTGAAAAAGGTAAATTCGACGATGGAAAAAATTATTTCACTAGATTGCATTTGAAATATTTTGAAATATTTTACGTTTATTGTTTTCCTAATGCAATAATTTAGCTTTCGATATTTGTTTTTATCTATCACACAACTATAATTTAGTTATTATAACAGTTAACAAAATTTTAAAAAAATCATTTTTCATGCAATTTTTCATTAATATTGTTAGCTAATAGACAAAATTTGTATTCACTTTCATGCATATTTTATATGATACTATTTTATTATTATTCATATAGCTTTAAAATCAATATACTTTACCTTATTGTAAAGCAGGGGTGTCAAACTCAAAAGCTAACTTGAGCCAAATAACTTTAGGTGGGCCGGAAAAAAAAATCAGTGTTCATTGAAACAAATATTTTTATTTTGAATAGTATATTGTGATAAACATATATGAAGTAAAATTATTGTTTGATATTTGACATCTCTTCTCTGCTACTATCTTTCCTATTTCGGGAGAAAGTTTGTCAAATTTGAGTCGCACTGAATCTCAATCACTTCCATTTGCATATTACTGGGTACTGAGTCTATATTTATTGAGAAAATCGAAGAAAACAAACAAAATTTGTCTTCCAAGGAATTAAAATCTTTAAACCTTGTTTCAAATTCTGTTCTAAGATTTGAAATTCTTTCTGCGTATTTTTGATACGATGCAGTATCCCTGGAATGGCAGGTGCCGCAAGCCAATTAGAATTTTACATTTTCGCGAGTACAATTAAAATGTCGTATAGTTTATAAATAAAGTATATTATAATTTTACATGCTGGTTTCCTTTCTAACTAACAATTCTATTTTATTTTTACTTTGCGTCGGATATATTGACTGGGCCGCAAAAATGTTCATCTCGGGCCGCGAGTTTGACACCCCTGTTGTAAAGTAATCAAATGAGTTAGAAATGTTGGCGATAAATAGAACAATTATTTTTATCTTAAATTCTATTCCCACTTCAGTTTCTCGACACATAAATGAAAATATCAATCATATTTCACTGTCCCTTAAAAATCCCACTTATCTAGAATTGTATTTGAACATTTTTATAAAAACGAAAGTATTTATTAAAATTAAAGAAACGGAAATAGCTCGGGACCGAAATTTTCCATGATTCAACAGAAAATGCTTAGTGTATAGTGTTGTTAGAAATGGATTGATTTTCCAATAATTACTATCTGCGGGAAGGGAGGCGAATTAATGTTAAAAAGAAATCGTCATTGAATTGGCACAAAAAAGAGTAAATTCTATTCTTTTTTGGGAAGGGGGGGGGGGAGAATGATGCATAAAATAAAGTATATGCTGAATTTTTATCAAAAGACTTGAAAAGGTAAAGTAAAATCTTTCAAGAGGACATCCAAAGGATTATTAGAACATAAACTTGTTTCCATTGTCGATTTAGTTCAATAATAGAAAACTAATAAAAGCCTCTTCACTTTATTGAAACTAAAGTTACTTTTAAATGCGAGTTTCTTGTTATTCGTTGAATGGCACCAATGTTCAAACCAATTATTCTCTGGGTGGCATATTAAATTTTCCTTGTCCTGCGTTGAATGGGACATTTGTCGATCATTTTTTTAATTTCCCGATACATAACAATATTAAGAATTACAATTTTCTCAACATTAACAATTTTCGCACAATTTTGAGTATTAATATTTATTTGATTCATCAAAGATAGTTAAAAGATTTTTAAAAATTAATTTAAAAAGAGAGTTTTGAATAAAAATAAACTGAACATTTTGGAACGAGAAAAAAAATGTTCCGCAGTGGACTGATCATTAAGACACGGTTCCCAGCAGATCACCAAAGTCAAGCATCATTGGCTGCGGTCAGTGTGCGGGTGGGTGACCACTTGGATCAGTATGCGTTGGGACTGAGGGTGTGCGGTATGGGCTCTCGTTAAATTGATCTACCGAAAAGTGCTCGACTTCGCGTGTAGGCCGTTGGGCTACCGAAGCTGGGATGTCATCTCATCTACAGAGGATCAAAATTGTGATGTCTTGTCTTCGGATCATCCTCAGGGATGTTTCCCAGACCGTCGCCAATAGCCTATTGTGCAGCTCTAGGGCGACGTAAATGAACTGCAACAACTGATGTATTTTTTCACGCTAAATTGAATGATTCTAATTCCATGACGGTGTATGGGACTAATAGTTTAGAAACTATAACAGTTTCTTTTACAAATTCGTAAGTGTACCTAATTATACATCTGTTATTGCTAACTAAATAAGTGAGGCATTGTTTTCTTTATGTTATTTTAGGCTAGATCGAATGAGACTATACACGAGTAAACATATCGACTATTTTCGTTACAGAAACCCTTCGCGACTTTTAGATCAAGGAAAGGATCAAAGATCTTTAAAAAAACATAAGACGCTGAGAAGAGATAAGTTAACTTCGAAAATTTGGTTCAGCAGCTTTTTTTTTCTTCCCTTTTTTGGACGTATTATAGTTTCATTGCATGTAGAAATGTTTATGCCTTTACAACAATTACAGAATTGCTTCATAGAATTACATTTGAAATAAATATTCCGTAATTGTTTCAGTTAAATGAAACTTACTTTAGCTTCTAAGAGATTCCGATTCCATTCTGTACTTCTGTCAACATTAAGAAATAGTTTGTTATTTAAAGATTCAGGGTCCATTTCTATAACACCCTAAATGAAATGAAGAAAATAAAACTTATTAATAAGAATATAATTTCATTTACACTTCTGCTCAAAAAATAATTTGCGAAATAAATGTGTGAAATTTGCTGGAATCTACGATATGCCGAGTAAAACAACACCGAGCGTTTGATTATAAATATGTCTCCCATAGTTAATTTGCCTCGCATAATTGATTTTCCTCACACAATGATTAATCAGTTAACCTCCCTCAAATCAGTCAATTTCCTCTTACTAATTAATTTACCTCAAATAACATGCCGCACAAAACACAAATTTTACCAGCTATTTTCTTCGTGGATCAAAATGACTAAGGTTGTCTTATTGTTTAGAACTGGAAAACAATTGCTGGAAGAAGGGCAGAAAGGGAAAAGCTTCTGAGGAAGGCCCAGGCTCACAAAGGGCTGTCGTGCCAATGCTGATGATGTCTTATTGTTTGCTCAGCTATCATTTTACAAATTATAACTATTACAAAACGGAAACACAATTGCCTTAATCTTGCCAACATTGCATCCAAAAGCTATGATTTGTTATAAAGGATAATAAATAAATAACTGTATTTTTTTTTATAGCCCAAACTCTTTTTTAAAAAATGGCCAAAGTTACCCCGGTGACCAAAGTGATAAAATAACCGCACTGATTGAGAATTTTTTTTTCTTAATTTGATTTCTACTTTTAAATGCTCTTAGAACTGTTAAGCATGAGCTTAAAATATTTCTGGCGTGAACTTTAATGTACGGAAACTTTTATGCTTTTAGTTTTTCATACTTGGTTCGGATCAAAAATATTTGCAATGATGTTGAAAGTTTTCGGGAAGCTGTGAATAATTTTTTGAATATTTTGAGTAATAAGGATTTTCCTTTTAATTTTTGTAATGTCAATTTTTTAATTAAGAAAATGATTGAAGAATTCTAGGTTTTTACATATTTTTTTCTTTTAACAGGGCGCAATTCAAGTCTTAACTGAGCAGCCCCAGTTAAGCATTCTATTAATTTGTTACGTATCTTTTTTTTTTACTTCGCTTATTTCTATCTGAGCAGTGTAGTAGAGGGCGTTGTTTTCTTTAGTTTTTAGTGCTTCCTTTTCATTCGGCTTGCTTGTGAAATCGATGTTTGACCTGGTTAAGTGAGTTTTTATTTTCTGATGATTTTGTTTGAGTTTCTTTTCTAAATTGGTTATTTATATTTCATGTTTTTTCCCGGACTTCTATACAAAACCATCGGGGTACTGAGGGAGTTAATTTAGGCATTTGCATAGTAATGGTTTTGTTTTATGGCTACCGGGGCCGGTACCCCCTGAAGACGTCGGCTTCGGTGGTCATATTTTTATTTTTTTATTTCCTTCGCTTCCTTTATTTTTATGCATGTATCTGGTGTAAAAAATTTAGTCCTATATGTTTCTTTTTTTAATAAAAAAGGAAACCTTACGAAATGTTCTTTAAAAAAATTGCCACTTTGTCTTTTTTATGGCGAAACATAGTTTAAGTTCACAGTAAATTTTAAATTTTCATTTCCAATGTTGATTCAAAAATTGCGAGATTTCAAAAATTGCATTCTTTGTGAAGTTTTGTGAACATTTGCGGCTCTTATTGGCATTTTTTATGGACTTTTTTATTGTCTAAATTGATGAAGTATTTACAAAATTATTTTAATGTTTACATCCATGAGTACTTCATTTATCGGTTTAATTGGTTAAATTAAACCAAAAGTACTTGTAGTTGTTGTAATTCATTTACGTCGCACTAGAGCAGCGCAATGGGCTATCGGCGACGGTCTGAGAAACATCCTTGAGGATGATCCGATTCCGAAGAAATCATGCCATCACAATTTTGATCCTCTGCAGAGGGGATGGCACCCCCGCTTCGGTAGCCCGACGACCTGCACGCGAAGTCAAGCATTTTACGGTAGAACAGTTTAACGAGGACCAATACCGCACACTCTCTGTCCCTACGCAGATTAATGCAAGTGGTCACCCACCCGCTCACTGACCGCAACCAGTGATGCTTGACTTCGGTGATCTGCTGGGAACCGTGTCTTAATGATCAGTCCATTGCGGGACAAAAAAACACACTTCAAGTCATCCTTGCTGGAATTCGAACCCGGTATCTTTGGATTAGAAGTCCAAGACGCTATCCACTGCGCTACAAGGACCTGTAAAGTAATATCTGAGTGATTTTACAAATACGGAAATATTTAAACTATGTTATTTTCTAAAAATAAATTGTGAAAAATTTGAAAAAAAGAATCACTGAAAAACTTGTATAACGTTAGCAGAGCTTACAAGTACTTATTTTATTTTATTTTATTTTGGTATATTCTTTAAGTTGCAGTTTATCGCGTGAATATTGTATTAATTTGTTTTATGTAATTCGTTGTGCCTCATTCCTTTCGTTATAATTCTCCTCTAGGTAGTATTTTCTGACACACTAAATCAAATTTCCACCAATAAGCAGAGCTTTCTAATTACGAGGTAGATAAAAAAAAAATAATGAATTTTATTTACACAAATATTTTTTGTAAATTCATACAAACATGTGAAAATATAACCAAAATATCACTAGTATTAATTTTATATCTTCATAATAAAACTTTCGAATGTTACGCAACCAGTCAATCGGAGTCAAAGATTTTGAAAAAAAAAAAAAAGAAAAGTGTGGCTCCAATAAAAAAATCAAAGGTTTTTTTTGGACAAAAAGTACTTTAAATCTCCTTTGTCTTTCCTGATTTGAGCTCAGATGCTTAGACAATTTTGGTATTTAGAAAAATTGTATTCTTTTACATAGATCAATTATAAACAAAAATGGAATCAGCGTAATAAGTATTTCTAATCACATGTTTTAATTATGTTTCATTATTAAGAAGGACATAAATATTAATAGAATACTCACTTCATATTTAAACACTTTGCCAATTTGAGGAAGAGTTTTACAATAAATGACATCATCTTTGCTTTCAATTGTCCAACCTGGACTATTCATTATTCTTTCGGATTCTGTTATAGCTTTCATAAATGCTTTTCTTCTTCTTTAAGAAAATATATTAAATCAATAATAAAACTGCACTTTTTATTGAAATTTTTATGCACTTAATAATAAACATATTTTCCCGTTTATGATGAAAAATTCCAGGAAATCCCTTCCATAAAAAGGAAATAAATTTTGTCGTAAAAGGGAATCCCCTTTTATGAATATGGTTTAGGGCAGGGGTGTCAAACTCAAAAGCTAACTCTGGCCAAATAAACAATGCTTAACTTCAGGTGGGCCGGAAAAAAAAATCAATGTTCATAGAAACAAATATTTTATTTTGAATAATACATTGTAATAAACATATATAAAGTTAAATTATTGTTTGATACTTGACATCTACTCTCTGCTACTACCTTTGCTATTTCGGGAGAAATTTTATTGCCCGTGACTACTTTCAAAATTGACCCAACGTGAGCTTTATTAATACGGTTTCGAACAGGAGACTTATTTCCATTCATTACAGAAAATAATTGCTCGCACTGAATAAGTACTTCCAAACATGGAAATAATTTCATATGCGAATTTTCGAGTATTTTCAAACCTTGCCGGTAAATATTTGTAAAATTCAGGCATACCCACTTCAATGAATTTTTCCATCAAATTTGAGTCGCATTGAATCTCAATCACTTCCATACTGGGCACTGAGTCTATATTTATTGAGAAAATCGACTAAAACAAACAAAATTTGCCTTCCAAAGAATTAAAATCTTTAAACCTTGTTTCAAATTCTGTTCTAAGATTTGAAATTTTTTCTGCGTATTTTCGATACGATGCAGTATCCCTGGAATGGCAGGTGCCGCAAGCCAATTACAATTTTACATTTTCACGCGTACAATTTAAAATTATCCGTATAGTTTATAAATAAAGTATATTATAATTTTGTATGCTAGTTTTCTTTCTAATTCACATTTCTATTTTATTTTTACTTTGCGTTGGATATATTGACTGGGCCTCAAAAATGTTCATCTCGGGCCGCATGTGGCCAGCGGGCAGCGAGTTTGACACCCCTGGTTTAGGGTACAGAAAATGAAGACATTGAAGTATATTTTCATTTTATAAATATAAATTTTTTAGACTTGATGTAGATTCCACAAACATTGACGTCATCACCAGTGGTTTCCAAAAGTATTCAATGTATGACAATGGCCTCCATATATATATCTATACAAGGGCGCAGGCAGCGGGCTGCAAGAGGGTGCACTTGCCCCCACTGGCTTTTATTTTTTTAAACAATTAAAGAGATACAGAAAAACAATTTTGTTAGAAAAGAATTTTTATTAAAAATATTTTTATTCAAAAACAAATATATTTGTTTTTGAATTTGTTTAATTATAATTAAGCAATTATTGATACATAACAATTAAAAAATTGTTTAATCAAACAAGAATTGTAATCGTCTTGTAAGCTGTCCAAATCAGTTTATAACTTTTTCAATGAATTCTGAGTCATCTTTGATTCTTATTTTACGCACACTGAGTATGCACAAACTTGGCAGATATCTAAGCTATATTTTTAAATTTCATTTAATAAAATATAAATAATATTATATTTTCTATCAGTTATTTAGTTTAACAAAGGTGTATAACACAAACTGACTACTCACAATTGTAAAACTTCATCAACACAATAAATACCAATGTTAAGCGTGCACAAACACGTTAGTATAAGAAACTACTGTTTGTAGTTATTTGTGTATCAAAGTCATAGGTATGTCTGCGCCATCAATACAGTTTATCGTGGCAAAATTTATATAAAAGTACAAGAAATTCGTCATTTTTTTTTAAATATCTTGTTAACAATGAAGAAATGTATCTTGAAAAAAAATTAACAGATGAAAGTATATGTGATAACAAAACAAAATGTAATAACAGAATATTTTAATAATTTTTTTTTTTTTGGGGGGGGTAGTTTGTTAGAGGGTTGCACCCCCTTCTATATTATTCTGCCGGCGCCCTTGTCCCTATCCTAGTGAACCAAGCAACCACCAGCCTGCTGTAGTTGAAAATTATTGAATTTGTGTTTCTAAAGTTATATACTTGTTGATTTTGTTTAATTATACATTTCAAACGAGTTTTCTGAAACTGAATAATTTAAAATCAACGGTAGCCTAATTAAAAAATATGCACTAAAAAAAATTAATGGAGAAATAGTACTAATTAACTTAGGAGAAACGTAAAAAACCCATAAAATTAATGATGCCAATGACGCTTGATTAATTTTGAAAATGGGAAATACTTCGAATAAAAAAATTTACTAAAGGGTAAAATTAGTATAGAAATGGTACGAATTCGTTTGGAAGGAAAGATACAGAATCGCCAAGCAATTTTTTTACACCGATGATGCTTAATTAGATTAATTAATTTTTATAATAGGTACTATAATACTTAAAGGGTACTATACAAGTAATAATGAGTAATATATACAGACTTATCGAAATTGTCCAGTTTGAAAGATATTTTATTGTAAAATTAAACAAAGTAAAAGGAGAAATCTTCAAGAAAGAAGATTTGCATCACTCTAAGGAATTTCGATATACATTGATTCAACGAAATCGGCTTATACAACGAATGTTACGTGTATTAATCGTAAAGCATTTTTCATTCTAGCAATGCACTTAGAAAATCAAATCTGGTAATTTATTAAAATTGCTCTTCAATATCTCAGAGTGTTCTTGAGGGTTCGGTTGAAATATATGTAAATTAGGAAGTGGTATGAATAAAAATTTCTAACAATCGTGTTTAATTAAACGCAAGACATAAAATCAATATTTTTATTGTCTGCTCTCTCTCATTTTTCACAGACTTGGATATTATACTCGGTATTCCAACAAATATTTAACTTTTTTTTGCTTCCTTATTCCGGGAGATATTATATTTAATTAAGTGAATGCGTATAACCATTAAGTCTTTTTTAACACATAATATAATAATTATTAATTAAGGCAAGAAGCGTCTCTTTGTTGAGCTTTCTATTTTCATTAAAACATAATTTTCTGCTGCACAGATATCAAATATTAACTTCCATCGTAACACCTGACAATAAACTAAGAGTTTCGCAAGAAAAACGTTAAAACGTTATCATTTTGTTTTTAATACTCAGGCGTTTACATGCCAATATTCCCAAATTGATAAGGTGAATTTGAGTTCGATTTTAACAAGCTGTCCAAATAACATTATTTTTCATATATTTAACACTTTTTATACATTTTTGCATTTATTCGTTTCCGTTTCCATAGATATTTGATTTCTCATAAATTTTAGAAATTTGATGTAATAGTTAATTTTTATCCCGTTTGTTTCACAAAATTTCTAATTTTTGTAATACAACTACAATACTTTCTCAAGCTCTTAAAGGGATTTTTATAATCCTCTGCTTGGCATCAAATTCAAGTTCTATTTTAAAATCAAAACAATTAGGTCAATAACTAAGGGTTTCAATTCGGAAAAAAAAGATTTTTATTTCTGTTTTAACTGCTTTGGTAATGTCTCACTATGACAATCCTAAATTCTATCCCTTCTTGGGTAGGAAGCTATGTCATAAAGCGTAATTTTAGATAGGATCTCTGCCGGCCAGGTGGCCGAGTGGTTAGCGTGTCTGACTGCGGAGCCAATGGCCACGGGTTCGAATCCCGCTCTGGGCATGGATGTTTCTCTCTCTGTGTTGTCTTCTGTTGTGTGAATGTGGCCCACCCTATGAACGGGTATGTGGCAGTATGGCGTGGGTAACGTTGCTCGCCTCCGTGACTTTGGTTCACAGGTGCCCACTGGGTAACGCTAAATGAGTAACAATTCCGGCATCTTCTACGGCGAAGAACGAAAAGTTCAGTGCCTGCCGTTATTAAAAAAAAAAAAAGAAAAGATAGGATGTCTTTGGTATTTTTTACAACTCTCAACAACATTGAGCTAATCCGAAGACATGTCATCACTATTTTGATCCTCTGCAGAAAAGGGAAAACTCCCCTGCTTTGGTAGCCCAGCCATCTGAGTGTGAAGTCGAGCACTTTTAGATTGAATAGAGGAAATTAAATTTCATACGGTATTTATTTACCTTCAGTAAGTAATCAAAATCAGGCGCTTCACTAAAAAAAACAGCTTGAATCAAGAACAAAATAAACACTTTCGTAATTATTATTCTATTGATCGTATATGAGATGAGAAGAGAGGTTTATGGAATTTCGACTGGACTCGGACTTATGATAACTTTTTAATAAACTTTTTTACTACTTGTAAACAAACGAAATACAAAAAAAGATTACATTGAATACAAAATGAAATTTTTTTTATGCGGTATTAAAAAAAAAAGTGTTTCTTCTGTTCTGTGCTTTTGCTTTGAGAGGCAAAAACTAATTGTCAAATGAGAAATTATTTTCATTTAGCTTAAGATTTCCTTTTTTAATTTCTGTTTTAATCATCTTGGGGTTGAAATCGGGTATTTTTTTCCTTCACATTTGTTTTACCTGTTAGTGATAACAAAAAAGGCTCTTATGTCCTATTTAGACATCAGAGGCCTAGTGGCGAGACTGCAAAATTTGGCCTTTATCCAACTTATATTTCGAACTCTGGGTAATACTATGTTTCTCGATCTCCAATGGGCTCGGATTGAAATTCTTCGGGATCAGGTGGGTTCGGACCTCCCAAAGCGAAATCGAACTCATCTCTAAAGAGAGACCTCTTTCCAAGTTTCCTTTTTTTACGCTCTTTTTTTTTCTCTCCGCTGTTTTTTTCCTCTAAAACTTTTAAAACCAAGAATTTTCCAATCGGTCAGCAATAGGGACAGCATCGGCCATCGTATATTGTCTCTGAGAAAGAATGAATAAAGGATAATTTGGTAGCAGTTCTCACCAAGGAAATGCTAAAGCTTGCTTGAAATGGAGAAATTTTTTTTAGAACTCAGAAGCACAAAAAATATCTTTTTTTTTTCATTCTAAATTTGATTGTACAAATTTTGATTGAAAAATTATAATCGTAGAAAGTCCCTTCACTTAAAGAAGGTGAAGGGGCTAATGACGCCCTGTTCCGTGATCCCTGATTTCCGATTCAGATTTGGAAGATTCGTCAGCTCATGAACTAAGAGATACGGAAAGCAAATGGGAAGTCAGTTATTCCAATGTCGTATGCCTGTTTAGGCAGAGGGCGTGCGATTGTTCTTGTTTTTTTTCAGTGGCGCCATCTATGGCCAAGAATTCGACTTCTGCCACACCATTCATTCAACCACAAACCCGCTTATAGGGCGGGTCACATTCACACCCACAAAGGAGAAAGGACATAGAACACACAGAGGGAAAGAAATATCCATGCCTTGCCCAGGATTCGAACCCAGAGCCTTTCTGATGCAAGGACAGTTCCCTGCCCCCTACACAGGCCGGTCGGCAGTTATTCCAATGCCTGTAGAATATTGGTTTTAAAAGTAATATTTTAGAAGTTAAGTGTCGAGATAAACTAAGAAAGTTCAATTATAATATTGAATAGGAAAGTGAATAGCCAAAAGAATAGAAACACGCAATTTTTTAAAAATGCCATCAACACGTGAATTCGGCTCTTCTTGATGTATTTTAAAAAATATTTCTCTGGAAATTTCTCTTTCATATTACAACTATTGTATATTACTATGTTTTTCCACAAATTAATAATATCCCAATGGACAATACTTTTAGAAATAATGTTTGCAATATTTTCTCTTTCTAAAAGAATATAGATCTGTTAAGTCATTTGATAATCTTAATCTAACTACAAATTTCTTCTTTCTTTTATTTGCTAATGATCTTTCGGCTATGATATTGATATTGATATAGCCAAACAATACTTGGCTTTGATATTGATATAGCCAAACAATTTAGCTAATATATAGGAATAATATTTTAGCCTATCAACTTTATACAAGTGAACAAAAATTTAACAAAACCAATATTTTAAATTTTTTGGCAAATTTTATAGATTTAACTTTTAGAATTATTGATGATAAACAAATTTCCTTTAAACTTTTTGACAAAAGAAAAGATTTTAATTTTCCGGCTAAAAAGTGCGTTGGTTTTGATTTCAGCGTTGGTAATAAAGTCAAATTCTTAGATTTTACAGAAATATTTCGAATTATAAGGAATTTTTAAAGGAGGCTGATAATTTTAAAACAGATCTACTAATTAGCTACTTTCCCTCTTGAAAACCAATAAAATATGTTTTTTTCTTGTTATTACTAATGTTTTTTAGGTATTAAATAAAATTCTGAATTGTTTAAGCATATAAATTCTTTCATCTGTTAAACCCGTATCGGTTAAACTACTTTGCATGTGTTTATCTCTTTACTTTCTTACTATTATTTAGTAGTATTTTGTTACTGAGGTAGGTTATTGTTTAGAGAGACGAAACTATTCAATGCCCATTTTCCGTACTTTCATTTATTCAGATTTCTTTCTTTGTTTCAATTTGGTTGTTTTTATAAAGACAAGCCGCCTTTGGCGACTAACTTGGTCACCTTTCAAAATTATCTTGTACAACATATAAACCAAGTTACCAAGTCGAATGCACATCACAACTGGGTTTAAATCTTCTAAAGTGAGAACATGAAATATGTGTGTAAAAGCTGTAGATAAAACTTCAATTTCAATTTTGAGAAATGAAATAGATAGGTTAAAAGACGAGAGCAAAAATATAATTGATAAAATACCAATAAATACACTCCCAAATATTCTACGATTATAATATCTCTTTGTCGAAGCATTTTTTTCAGAGGATGGCACAATGGTCACAGCCTCAGATGGCCTCATTC
The DNA here is from genome assembly GCF_982258835.1 of Parasteatoda tepidariorum. NCBI lineage: Eukaryota > Metazoa > Arthropoda > Arachnida > Araneae > Theridiidae > Parasteatoda > Parasteatoda tepidariorum. Next base: position 26,619,398 of record NC_141761.1, read on the forward strand.
TGGAAAGTCAAACGTATAGCTGACCATGACTAAAAATAGATTTAGTCAAATCCAGTACAATCTTTGCAAAAGTTTGTTCTTGGCTTTTGTTAATCGTCATATCCTGAATGGCAAAAATTACATGATTCAGCCATAGTTCCACAGTGGAATTCAGTAACGTTTAAAAATTCCAGTATTTAAGTTTTATTTCTATAAAAATACAAATTTATTCGAAATAAATATTTAAGGTTCAATTAGCCTATCGATAGCAGTTACCTGAAATACTGAAAATTCTCTGGTGGAGTGAAAACCTTGTTCTTAATGGCAGGCAAAACATATCTTGGACTCAGCAGTCTACTCGTCTTCTCTGTTTGTTATCGACTAGGCAAAGGTTTATTCGTCAGACGAGAAAAGAAGACGAACAACGAATTATTTAACACTACTTAAATTACTTAAGACAACCTAACAAATTCAGTCTAATCAAATACTTAAACGTATAACGAATTATTTAACACTACTTATTATTTAAGGCAACCTAGCAAAAGGAATTAATGCAGAGGACTAATTTTAGAGAAATGCCGGTGTTTTTGGTATTCCGTGAGAAAAATGAATATCTTGAACATGTTTTAATCTCCAATTACGCAACTTCGCATTTTTTGTATAATTTTTTTCTAAATTAGTAAAGTTAAAAAATGAAATAAAATATTTTATTGGTTTTACTTTTCCAATCATGCAAAAAAAGAAAAAAGAGAAGAAAAAAACGGTAATTGTAAGAAGAGAGAATCGTTGATACTTATTTTTTCATCTGTCATAGTTTTGCGTTTCACAATAAGATGTCTAACATGGCATCAGATCAGATTCTTAACTGAAAGTACTTAAAAACACATAATCGGATATTGTAGGTAGAAAGACGCTCTTTAACTTCAGGCTCAGGTAGACATATAGTTATTCTTATATTTAGAAAAGTGACTCAGAGTCACATTTCATAAATAGTTGCAATTCAAAAAAATGCATAAATATAGTTAAGGATATTCTCTCTCGAACTGAGTTAGATTCAAATCGATTAAAATGCTAGGTTTTTCAGAAAATTTGTTTAAATGTTTAACAACAGAATTTCAGATGCATTTGCAGGATATTTAAAGATAGAATATATATATATATATATATATATATATATATATATATATATATATATATATATATATATATATATATATATATATATATATATATATATATATATATATATATATATATATATATATATATATATATATATATATATATATATATATATATATATATATATATATATATATATATATATACTTCTATTTAATTTTAATCATCATATTATTTCAGTAAAAATAATAATTTATAGCACAAGATTTTTTTTAATTGTTACATCTCTCTGCTGAGCTGACACTTTCTCTCTGCAAAAAATATTCTCGGTATTGTCCGCTTAACCGAAGTTTAACTTTCACACTTACTTTAACTTTTATGTTCCTAATATATATTGTATAGTTTAATAGATTTAAAAATGTTGCATTGTTATACAATTTTCTGTCTCAGGATTATGTCATTTGAAGATTGCTAGAAAGAAATTCAGTTTCGTTTCTTCACAGACAATCATTATAATGAGTTTCTATATGACTACGTTTTCATGTGGTCTTGATAAAATCGTATTTTTACAATCTTTTTTCTTATTTTTATTTTGAAAGAATTTCCTCAAATGCTTATACGAGGGTTGTAAATTAAATAGTGGCAACTTAACCTTTAAACTCACAGAAGGACGGGCATGCGCAAATTAGATATGGGAGCTGTGAGGTGGGGCTGTTGTCGATGTGTAGAGTGCAAAAAAAAGTCGATTAGCTTAGAAGGGTAGTTGTTGTGTGGCGTTAAAGTGAGGAGTTTCGTTTCCATCGCTCTAAAGCATGTTTTCAAAAGGTGATCAGCGGTCGTGGCTTGCAATCGAGGTTGCCCGTGGCAAAAATGCAACAGAATGCTATCGAGGATTAGTGGAAGACTTTGGAGCAAATGCTTTACCATATAGGACAGTAGCACGATGGATTCAAGCATCTCGTCTTTTTTCGTCATTAAGCCTTTTCACAACATGCTTTAGAGCGATGGAAACGAAACTCCTCACTTTAACGCCACGCAACAACTACCCTTCTAAGCAAATCGACTGTTTTTTGCACTCTCCACATCGACAACAGCCCCACCTCACCGCACCCATACCCTATTTACGCATGCGCGCCCTTTTGTGAGTTTCAAGGTTAAGTTGCCACTATTTAATTTACAACCCTCGTAGTTGAACTAATTATACTTATTAAAAAAAATTCGATAAATTTCGCATGAAATCTTTTCCAAGTATTTTGGCAAAATTTATGATCTATTTCTTATGTTTTCAATGTTAAATTACAAACATGAAAGATTATTTCGTATTAACTTCATTTAAAGGTTTTTAAATAATTTATTTCAGTTTGATTCCCAAAATATATTTTTATAATCTGGCTAAAGTATTTAGATTATATTGTTTAAATTCAATTACATTTAACCAAGAAAAAAAAATAAAACGCCATGGAAATTTGTCAAATTCGCGTTTAGGAAGACAAATGTAGTAAACTATAAAGTAGATTCGATTGCAGGAGGAAACAGACAGGAAACGAAAGATTATTACTGGAAACAACACAGGTTAATTTTTTTTTCCATTCTTATTACACGCGTCTTAATTTGTTAGATTTTGATAGTGTTTCTTTTTTAATTTTAATTTGCAACTACCCTGTGAGTATAGCTTTTTGTTTTAATTTTTTATAAGGATTCTAAAAATACTTATTAAGTGCAATATTTATGGAAGACAGAATATTTGCGTAAAAATCTATACGTTTTAAACATGTTTAATGCGCATACAAATAGACTAATTTGTACTGTCATTGTAAATGATTTTACAAAGTAATTATAAATTAGACTTGTCAAGGTTATAAGAATGAGATTTTTAAAGGTATTGCATTTTTAAATTACTTGGAATTCATATGACATGGTGCACGTACATTTTACAGAGAATGCAAATCATACACATATGGGCTAACGCATCATCATGCTGGAACAACATGTGCTTACGAACATCCGAAACATCCAGATGCAGTAAAACATCTTGCATTAAAAAAATATAACGTAAGCCAATGAAACGCTCAGGTTGAAAGAATGAGCTTGTGAGGAGGCGCACGATTTTTGTGTATATTGAAGGCGTCTTTCTGCGTGAAAGTTGCCACTAATTGAGCCTAAACCTAATTTATTTATTTATTGTTACAAGAATACAGTGGGATTCGAATCGGTTTCCTCCATTTTGCATAATGTTTGACGAAAAGGCACAAGAGAGGCACCAGCAAAGAGAATAATAATTTAAAAAACAATACTATTATAAGTATTTATTTACTAATTGTTGTACAGTCGGCAAAAAAAAGAAGATATCACCCTGAATAACTTTCGTTCTAATGATCGAATTTTCACGAACTAAGTGTTAATCTTAATGGTTCCTGGGGGTGACCTCAAATATGCTAATTAATTAGTGCTAACTATTAATTAAGTTACGAAATCAGACACAAAAACGTACTTTCTCTGAATAAACATATATTTTTTCTTACATATTTGAATTCTTAACCTTAAAAATATAGGGGGTAGCCGCAATCTGGGAAATATGGTCCCCATAGTTTGGTCAGGAGAGCGATCCAAAGTTCGTACCCCTTAATGTTAATTTCACTTTTTACGTTTTTAGTCATATTTTAAAAACTAATAAAGCAATTCGAAGAAAATTTCACCCAGTCATAAAACTCATATACCCAAAAATAATTTCACGAAAAAAATAATTTTTAATAATTGTTAATTATTTTTTATTATTTAATTAAATTAAGGATGAAAAAATTTTGAATTATAAGGTATGAATTTTTTTATACCATATTAATCTACATATTTTTAAATTGAAAAATCTAAAGTTTCAACTGTTTTTATTTATTAGAAGCTGAGAAAAATTAAAATTAATTATTTTTAAAAAAATAATTTGGCGACAATGAAGAAATGATTAAATGGAGCGATTAATATTAAAATGTGATAAACTTGCGAGGAACTTGACTTCGCGCGCTTAGCATAAAATTTCATTCATATTTTTTTCACTAATAATCGTTTGCTTATCTTTTCATTTTTATTTTTTTAAGCTATAAAATACGATGTTTCTTCTTTAGTCGTCTAAAATTCTATTTGCAATTTAGTAAAGAAATTTGAATAAAACATTTTATTGAATAAAATACATTTTATTCAGAGAATGTGGATTTTTATAAAAGCATGCTTCTGATAGAATATGATTATACAACAGATTGTGCTTCTTTAATGTGATTATTATTTTTTTTTTTCAATAACTGATAAAATTTCAATAATATACATACGAATGAATAAATTTGGAATAAAATATTCATCAATTTCTTGAATATATATTTTATAAATATTAATAAAAATACGCAGTCAACATTTTTAAGCATCTCTCACAACATCGCAAATTTCTCAAAATCTTATAGGGTAAACTAACCAGTGAAGGAATACTTAAGCTTAGCTTGTCTTTAAAAAAAAATCATAAAAATTTCAAAATTTGTAATTTTAGCTAAATGACGTATTTGTTATTAAATGCATGTCGACATATTTGTTATTAAATGCAAATTATGTAAAAAAAATTTAGATAACTTACATAATATTGTTTTAAGCTTTTGGTGGTTTAAGTAATAAGTAGTAAGATAACCTAGAGAGCCTAGAGTAAAAGAGAGTGGACAAAGGAGAAACGATTCCTGATTGGTGGACAGAAAAACTTTACCGCCGGAGGCGAGAGTGGAAAATTCGCCATTGGAATTACACGGAGTGAAAATTATCTGACTCAAAAAATTTATGTTCTGTATTAATAAATGCATGTAATAAGTTCATTACTTACTTTTTTTCAATAAGAAACTTCACAGTTACAGTAAATGTTAAAATTATGGCTGAAAATTTGGATAGTTGTTAGTTATTAGAATTTATCCTTATTATCACTTACTTGCGTCCATATAAAGTTATGTTTATCTCATTGTAAAGAGAACAAGGTGATGAAATAACTAATGGTTAGATAAGAATAAATGTATTTACTTTTAATGCACATAATTTCTATCTAAATTACTTATAAATTTTAAGATTTGAGCACCTTTTTATCAAAACTTCAGAAGTGCAGAGTTTGGCGATATTACTTTGACATGTTGGCGCGTTACAATGTTCGCGTTACAATGTTACAATGCGCGTTACAAAGTAGCATTTGTTTACTTTTCGTTACCTTCTGTATAAAATGCTAGTTTGTTTTAAATTTCAACTAATTATGGAAATTTTTGTTTACAATTTGTTGAAATAAACAATACCTTTTCAGGTGAATATGCGATAATTTTTTCCTGAAAAAGTAATAAATAATAATAAATTATATAATTTGTATTATTAATTATTATTTCTGAAACTGGCATAATCATTATTAATTTTTATATTTTATTTAAGGCATTTATTAAAAGCTGAAGTCTTTTCATAAATCTTTTTTTTTCATTGACGTTAATTTTTTAACAATTTCAGATGCTAGACAATGTTTCTTAAAAAATCTGTAATATCATGTGCTTTCCAATCTTAAAGTTTATATTATTGATACTTTAGTACAGTGATTCTCAACCTTTTTTTCGTTGCGGCACACTTTTAACGATTTCGAAATTTGACGGCACACAATGAAAAAATTAGATTAAAAGTTGTTTAATTACCTATTTTACACTGTGGTAATATAGTTTGTGATAATAATTTTGAATGTGGAATAAAATAATATGCACTACAAAATCACATTTATTAAGGGATTAATTATTTCTTTCGACCAATTTTTTTATTAGTTAGTAACAGTTATTTATTTTTTTGCTAGTTATAAATTGTTAGCTTGTTTTCTATAATTATTAACTGTTTTTTTTATTTCTTGTTGACCAGTTTTTTTGCTAATTATTAATTGTTAGCTTAATTTTTGTTAATTATCCTTTGTTAATTTGTTTTTTATATATTTGTTTTTTTAGTTATTCTTTGTTAGTTTGCTTACTAATTGCATAGCTTACTTTAATGATCAGCTCTTACAACATTTTTTAAAATTGTGTGTTAAACACTTCCATCTTATTTTAAGATTGTCAGAGACAATAAAATCGCCGACGAAGATGCTATCACGCTGTTAAAGCGTGGGAAAATTATAAAAAGTATATATATATACACTTTTCTTTATTTTAAACTTTACTCATGATAAAAAAAGCATTATAATTTTTATTGCATCATTTCTAATATTTGGCGGCACATTTTAAGAATTTGGCGGCACACAAAAGTGCCGCGGCACAGTGGTTGAGAATCACTGCTTTAGTATATACTCTTAGAATAACAGAACCTTCAGAATAACACCAAATGAGCGAGTGGCGCCAATTTCGGTGTATCATCTGGCAACCCCCTTGGACAAAAATCTGACGGCAGCGCATGCGCTCTTGGATATTGTCATCACTCTTTTCAATACAGGCACTCTAAGATAACCAAGTAAAGGAACAGTTCTTAAATTGAATAAACACTAAATTTTCCAGTGAATGAACACTTAATTTTGAGAATGTTTGATGCTCGTTAGGAATCCTTAGGCCACACAGATATCTGTCGCCCTGTAGATGCCTGAATTGACTGATGTTAACACAGGCGGGCATTAGGAAAAAAAAATCTTTTAAGTTTTCGTGCCCCCATTTCAGTATCTTAAGGGCCTTACGAGCTCTGTTTAAAAAGAGAGTATATATATAGCAGTATATATATATATATATATATATATATATATATATATATATCTGATATATATATATATATATATATATATATATATATATATATATATATATATATATATATATATATATATATATATATATATATATATATATATATATATATATCTGATATATATATAACAAAAATAATCATAGTAGCAGTATTTGGTGGTAAATGTAGCTTATCGTAATTGAAGAATATGCTGTGCGACATTTTATGGTGAATTTGCGAACGTAAGTTTCAGAATGTATCGAAACATGTGGATGCTATTTGCTAATCATCTTTATCCAAAGAAAACCATGTAACGTAAATATCTAGCAAAATGAAGCAATTTTTTAAACAATGAATCATACAATATGCAACATATTATTTCAATATCTTATTCTTAAACATAACATATTTCAATGTTTTTAAAATGCCACTAAACATTCAGCAATTCATTGAGTTATAGAAAAAAGAAATCGTAAATTACAGAAAACCTTGTGAATGTGCATTAGAATTACTATACAATCTACATTTTATTTTTCATGCACTTTTTTTTTCTTCAAACTTTCATGCCTAGAAGACTCGATTAAAGCTGTAAAAATCATTATCCCTAAAATTTTGTATATAGCTATTATAAGTTATGTTAATTTGATTTTAGTATGAAATCCTCGAATAAACATAGCAAAAATAGCATAATCTAAATAATATCAGATAAAAAGTTCATGTATTTAAATTCTGAAAACTTATAAATCGATTCAAATTTTCTTTTCAAAAGAGATTAAAATAATTTTTTATTTTATTTATTTATTTATTTATTTTGCTTTTTGGACATAAATGAACTTAAAAATTGTCTATTGCCTAAAAACTTCGAGGTGTTTTCTATTAACTATTAATTAAACCTCTCAGAGCAATCACAAAACATTATTTCAATTTTTTTACAGTCAGAAATTGGTTGCCTAGCAACCTAGTAAAATTAAGCGATTCTCTTTTGAATCAGTCAAGGGTTATCTTAAAATATTTATTTGCGCAGGCGACTTTTTTTGGCGGTTTTCTGGACTATCGCCAAATATATAAACCTTTATTGCAACCCAATTTACGACCCAATTGTTTTAAAATTTTGTCTACCCCCCCTAATTCAAGTGTCTAGATTCCAAATATGTAAAAAAAAATATATGTTTATTCAGAGAAAGTACGTTTTTGTGTCTGATTTCGTAACTTAATTAATAGTTAGCACTAATTAATTAGCATATTTGAGGTCACCCTCAAGAACCATTAAGATTGACACTTAGTTCGTGAAAATCCGATCATTAGAACGAAAGTTATTCAGGGTGATTCGTTTTTTTTTTTTGCGGACTGTACATACATATACATGCTCGTGTTTTCAGTACAAAGTACGACTCGTTATAAGTAAGTCCTAATAAAGTTGAAGAACAGATAGCTCAAATCAGCGAAATACTTTGCAAAGATTAATCTATTATAACGTGGAGGTAGTGGGTTTGAATCCCACCTTTATTCCTGTGCAGTCCGTACAGATTCCCGTGCTGACCGTAGTCCTGTGCTTGTGATACCTTTCTCTATCTTATGCTGTCTGTATTTAGATTTGACAAGGAATTATACACCGAGCTTTGCATGACTGCACACAAGGCTGCATACCTATGCGTAGCAAAAAATAAATAAATGGTTACTTTCAGGTTGCAGCGAGATTCGAACCCGCTTCATCTACACCTTCATTTTAAGATGCTGGAGCAGCTCTGATGCGTAAAGGCCTGGTTTCTTAGGACAGGACGCCGTCAGCTGGAAATCAGCGCTAACCTCTGATTGGTCCATTTGTGAGTTTGATAGTATACGTCATCGAACGCTCATCTTGAACTACAATTGCCGTCCAACTCAACTGCAGTTGGATTACAACGTGACGTTAACCACAGAAGCAATGGGGGACAACATCCAACAGCACATTGAAATCAGCCAAGATTTTGATTTTGACATTAAACATAGCTTCTTCATTAAACATAGCACTCTTCATTTAACTCAGCTATAATGTGTTTTTTCTTGGACAAAGTCATTATTTGTTCTCAAAAACACTGGTCGACAATAACAAAATCAATACAAATTCAAAATAAATATTTGTTTACGTTATTAACGCATGCGCAATGAGAGATAATGTCTGCTTTGGACCGACTGCTCACGCTGAGCTAACAAAAAAGTATTTTTTTGGCTTCAGCTCTACGTCAACTTTCCGCTGACTCCCAGATAAGGTGCTAGTTCTAAGAAACCACGCCTTGAGCTAACAAACCAGTATTTTGATGGCGTCAGTGGGACGTTGACGTCCCGCTGACGCCTAGATAAGGCGCTTGTCCTAAGAAACCAGGCCTTAGCAGTTGTAACAATGATTTACATTGTTTTTCGGAAAAAATTTTTTAATGCTTCAACAAAATCATTAAAAATTTTACTATTATTGTTATCTACATATCCTTTATAGACTCCTAAACCATTCGATAGAAAGCGATGAAATTTGGCATATAGATAGTTCCAAGCAAGAGAAAGGTCACTGTCAACATTCGAACAATCTACGATGAACTGTTTCAGTGGAATGAACGAAAAACAGAATGGAATTTTCGGATTGGTTAAGCGTTAGTCATTGTTTTAAATTTCGTTATAAGAGATTCAGTTTTTCACATATTTTAAAGATAGCATCAGTGATAATTTCTAACTTATAGCTCCATTTGATCAAAAAAATGTGTTTCTAAAAAAATGTTTAACTGTAATAAAAAAAGAAAAAAATATTTATGTATTCAAAGGCAAAACTAATGGAAAGTGGAACTAATTCACTTAGAAGAAACGTAAAAGAAGTCGCCATACTGTTATTGATGACAATGATGCTTAATTAATTTAGGTTATGTGTACATATTGAAATAAAATAAATAAGATATTTACTAGAGAGAAAAAGTAATGGAGTAAAGATATTTATTTATCTTTAAAACCAGCAAGGATTCGTTATGCAATCACTGATGACAATGATGCTCAATTAATGTTTGTAATATGTTAATTGATATTAAAAAAATCTTATGAACTAAGAAGCAAAAGTAATGGAGAAAATGAATTTATTCATTTTGGGGAGCCGTTAAAAAATGCGATATTATTATTGACACTAATGCATTATTAATATTGATAATATGAATTAATTGAAATAAAATTAATTATGCTATGTGATAAAAAGCGAAGTTAAAGGAAAAAATGGTTATAGGTAATTCGTTAGGAAATCGCCATATACTGATGACTCTTACTTATAGTGCACTACTGAAGGTAATATGTACTACTACTGGTATTATGGTAATTGGGGCAGTTTTGATAAGAATTCTACAACGGGTTTTTCGTAGTTTTAGAAAATATTTTTTTTCAGTGGTATCAAAGATAGTACATTAATATTTTAATGAATCAGAATATAAAGAACTTTGTTTCTCCTTTACTTATAAATATTTTAACAGTAAATTTAAGGTCAGATAGAAAAATGGTCATGATCCAAAAATCTTATCCAGTTTTAATAAGAATTCTATTTTTTTTTTTAAAGTTTAGTTGGCTGTTGCTGACAAATGTCTTTTTCACAAAACTTAAATGTGGAAGGATTATGTAATCTGTACCAAATATATTAATATAGGTAAAAAATATCATATTGATACGTGTGGTGATTATTAAGATCGTACCAATACTAAGCAGTTTGGAAACTGATACTTTGCAAATAAGTGCTTTACGCCCACTTGAAAGGGATATGTACAAGATAAAATTAATTGATAGTGCAATAGCATCACGCCATTTTATCTTTATTCCAATGGGATAAGCTACGAAAGACGGGTTTTGCTTACTTCCGTAACGTAAAGCCACCAAAAGGAAAACAAATAATATTAAATAAATAAAAAATTGTAATTGTTTTAGTTAGTTTTGTAATTGAAAAACTTAGTGGAAGAACCAGGTAAGTGACATTTCCAGAACGAAAAAAATTTTCCTCTGAACTATTTTATTACCAATTTGGTTATAAAATAGTTAGAAGAAAAATTTTAGAAGGCGAAACTAATAATTCTTTGCTTTATTTCATTTACCACTGCCTAATTTAAAATAAAAATCATGCGATCATACTAAAAACTGATGCGATTTGTTATGTTAAGATTTAAGTGAAAGTAAAAACAGTTCTGTTTTATTAAACAAACGATGCAGTCCCCTTTGTTGTTTTCTCCGATTCATTAATTCCCCCAAAGATTTCACTTACCTGGTTCTTCCACCAAGTTCTTTAATTGGATCGGTATATGATTTTCAGTTTTGAGCATGATTTCGTAGTGTTTCTCAATACTGATTTATTGATTTTTTAGTTATTTCCTACTATCTCCATGTGAAGAAAGGGTATTCAGCTAGTTTAAGATAAAAATATCATTCAGTGCTAGACAAGAACAGTTTATACACACCTTTAGTTCTTTAATAATTATGAAATAAATAAAAAAGCCAAGCAAATGGAGAAGAATCAGTAAATTTATATTTGCATTCATTTTAAGCTGATCTAAAATTGATCCTGGTCTTGGACAACTTATCCCTTTCAATGATTTTGGATTAATTTTTAATGGATTTGGAATAGCATCAGGCCTTAATTTTTTGTTACCATCTTTCCCATTTACTTTAAGTTGAGATACTACAAAGGGAACCAGCAGAAAAACTTGAAAACTGTTTTATATTTTCATACTTAAATTAAATCACATTTAAAGATTAGGAGTTTAAATTTTATAAACATACTCCCATTAACTTTTCTACAACTAATTATTTTAGCAATTTAACACAAGAATTTTAAAGAAAGAAAAATTTATGGATCTGAAAACGTAAAAAGTATGAAAGATCGCATATTAAATAGATTTCTTATTGTAAATGTGAAGAAACCGTTTGAAGCAACGTATTATTATAAGTAACTAAAAATAAAAAAAAAAAGCCGGGATTAAAAAGCTAACTGTATGATATATTAGTGAATCAAAATGAAATAAAATTAGAAAAAGGTAAATATTTATTTTTAACAAGGCAAAAGGAAATACTTAATATATTAGTGAATCAAAATGAAATAAAATTAGAAAAAGGTAAATATTTATTTTTAACAAGGCAAAAGGAAATACTTCATATATTAGTGAATCAAAATGAAATAAAATTAGAAAAAGGTAGATATTTATTTTCAGCAAAGCAAAAGGAAATACTTCAAAGTGAATACAAAACTTGGTGATTCTGAAATAAGTTAGGCAAATACTTATTCAGCTAATTATTTATTTGGTTTTAAACCACACAAACACTCAAAATTGTAAAATAAATGATAAAATGTTGTTTAAAGATCATGCTTCAAATAAATATTTACTTAATAAATGCAATTTTCAATGAAAATTCTTATATTTTATATATAGTTAGAACTGAACAATTCAAGTAACCCCAAAAAGTAATTCGCTTATTTATTCTTAAAGAAAGAGACAAAAACAAGCATTCAGAAAATAATTCTAACAATTTAAGGTCATTTATATTCTACATATGAGTCGCTCAGAAGCCAATGCGGTTAAGTCCAAAACACAAATATTGAGAAAATTAATGTTTTTTGATACATTAGTTTTTAAAATTCTTGGTTTATTAATTTAATTAGAAAAGTGTATAAAGTCTTTTTTCGAGGTGTAAACTCTGCAAAAAAACAAGATATGTACAGGATGTGTAAATAAAAACGTAAGTATTTATTGAAATAATGACAGCATCTTAAAAATTTTAGGACTTATACCTTTTGGCAGCTGAAAAAGATAAGAAATATATATAGTCTATTAGTATAAACGAACTTTTATTTTTCACAATCATCACTAGATACAGTGACTAACAGAAAATAAACTGTTGGATTATTTCAGAAATTGTTTTTTACTTCAAAACTAGAGTGGCACTTTTCATCGTTTTGGGAAATGAAAATAAAATAAATAAATTTAAAAAAAACTAAAAATACCACATTTTAAAAAAATACTACGAAAAATACCATACCCCTTTTTTTGGTGAAAAAATACTACGTCTGGCAACCCTGATTACTATGAATTTCGTGTTTTTCAGTGTTACCAACAAATATCGAAAGAAGAAGAATAATTTAATTTTTATTTCAAATAAGTTTATGTAAAAAAATACTGATAAAAGGTGGACTTATTCACAATGGCTTCTGAAATTATTATACAATATATTCAGAAGCTATTAAAAAAAGGGCTGTCTAACCTAGAGAAAAGTAACCAACGAGTAAATCCTTTAATAACTAAGAAGATTATTATTTATTTCATCAAAATTTCCAAAAATCAGAAAATATCAAAAAATGGACTTAACCGCATTGGCTTCTGAGCGGCTCATATGTAAGTAAATAAATTCTATAAATTATAAATAAATGAGTATTTACCTCATATAAGCGAGCTCCACTTACAAGCTTCCAGTTTTATCTTCTGCAATTTGTTACCCATTTCTTCTTTCTTTCGAGATCGAATGGAAATCTTTACATTAGAAAGTTTTTTTGAAAAAAAATAAAAAGCTGCTTGCTCGATTCATCACTACACAATTATTTTAAGTATCTAAATGGCATATAACACTAATGTTAACACTACGTAACTGGCGAACTTGTTTGCTCCATAATGGTGGACAGTTCAGCTCCGACTATAGAGGAGCCTTAAGTTGAGCTCAGTTCATACATTTTTTAGATTTATAAAGCACAGTTTCCATGGTTAGCCGATATAAGCTTATAGATTACATCGGAATAAAAGCAACTAGCCGATGAGAACAAAAACTAACAAGCGTTTACTGAAGAAAATAGCGATAATAAAACTGAGCATTTTTAAGTTACCTCAAATTATACTAGTAGGGGAGAGTGGGGTCAATTGTAACACTTTTTACTTAACTATTTTTAACTAACAAAAAATCCAATATATTATTAGTATTAATTGACAGATGAGTAAAGTAGACTATCCTCTACTAGAAGAAAATAATAAAAACCTTATTTTAAATGTTATTATATTAGTTATTAACAATTTTTGACAGTCGTGCACTTGTTACAATTGTCCCCACTTACGGGGTCAATTGTAACAGTTCATAAATTCAACTAAAACATAGTTAATTATACATGCTATCATAGTTGTGATATATTTTTTTATTGATCAAAATAGTAGTGATATTTTAGGAGTAAAAATAATAATGAGCAGAGACCTAATGGGTTAAACTTTTAACTTTCAGGGGTTAAAAATTTTAATTTATGCTGTGAAAGGTGGCAAATAAAATAATGCACATGCAACATAATATAAATGATATAGGAAACTATTGGTGGTTCTTAAAGAGTTAAGTAATGGTTTGTAAACATAAGAAATGGGGCCTAAGGGGTTAAACAATTGCAATTGAAATTATGAATTTTATTTACAGCTGTTTCAATCTTCCCTTTACTTATTGTTACAATCGTCCCCAAGGCGCCATTTCAGCTTCATTTGTTAAAAACAATGCTAGTTAATTAACAAAGCTAATATTTTTTTTGAAATGTTAATTAAGGTGTCCACTTACATATTCGGTTAATAATTTTTATTTGTTTAAACAAAATTACTTTGTTACAATATAATATTCTAATACCAAAAAAAGTACTTACGTAGCGTGAAAATATCTTTTGTGATGATATTTTCATGTAATACAAATTATATATATTATTATTATTTCATGTAATACAAATTATATATATATATATATATATATATATATATATATATATATATATATATATATATATATATATATATATATATATATTTCCACTCTTTCAAAATAACATAAAAATGGTTGCCAGCAGGTGTGTACATGTAGATTTATTAAATACACCTTGTGCGCCACCTAGGAACCAAATCTAGAACCCGACACTCGAAATTTTTGCTCTGTTACAATCGTACCCTGTTACAATTGACCCCACTCTCCCCTACTGTTCAAATTATTGTCATTTTGATTTTAAATTTCCAAGTTTTTCTAAATTTATTACCAAATAGCATGACGTTTTATCATGTTCTTGTAATTTTATCGATTTTTTTATATCTTCGATTAAATATAAACATTGATGCTACTATTAGATTTTATCATTCTGACAGCGATAAAAATAACTCTCCTTTGATACCCACGTTATACCGACGATTGCTTCTTAAGTTACTTGAAAAGATGCGTCGATATTTCGACAAACGGAATTCCGTTCTATCAAATGATTTCCAACGCTGAATAAAAATGTTATTTCTGTCAGTGGAAAAGCGTGACGAATTTTTTTTTTATTAATATCCTAACTTGCAAAAAATACAAGAAATAGCGAAAAATTAACACAAATTTCAAGTTACATACTAATATACATTATAAACATTTCACGTTCATACTTTTAGTGTCCAAAAAAATCAGAAGTAATTATGTTATGTTTCTTTAAGTATGATAAATTATTCTGGGAGTAAACAATTATGACAATTGGATAAATAAAAACTAACCATTCAGGGAAACAATTTCTCACCCTGCTCTAAGGATTGTTCGATGATATTTT
Organism: Parasteatoda tepidariorum; assembly: GCF_982258835.1. Taxonomy (NCBI): domain Eukaryota; kingdom Metazoa; phylum Arthropoda; class Arachnida; order Araneae; family Theridiidae; genus Parasteatoda; species Parasteatoda tepidariorum. Next base: position 26,634,807 of record NC_141761.1, read on the forward strand.
ATAATTTACTGGGAAATCATTTGTGTAAAGATATAATTCTTTAACTGCCTATAGCTTATTTAGGAGTCATAAAATTATGGGCATTTTCAGAAAACATACAATTTTTAGCCATCATATTTTAGGAGTAATAATATAGTAAAATCCGAGAAATTTCGAAACAAAATGTCTTCTTTCTCAAACGTTTTTTGGGAGGAATTAAACTTCTACAGTCATAAAAGATTTTTGGACACCAAAGATGCGCAAAAGACTCTCACGATTATTTCATGACACATAATTCTAATTTCCTTACAATACAAGAATTACAGCTTTTTTCAACAGATTTAAATCTCATAGATTTTTCTTTTTGTCCGCAGCCACAAAGATTTGGATTAAACCTCACAGAACTTCGAAAAAATAAGAAATTTTAAATACAAAAAAAAGAGAATAGGAGAAGCAGTTCGCAAGGTGAAAATAAAATATTTATTTATGCATTTTGTTGCTTCTATATTTCTGTTTTTGAAAAGCTTCCAATGCATATCCGGATTTTATGTTTTCAAAAAGTTAAAAGGAAAATAAAGAATTCAATGTACGGGTAAAATTTATACAAAACTATTTAAAAAATGTACCTAATAAAAATTAAATAAAATTAATATCAGAAAAAAGTGAGGGCATTCTTTGATAGAGCGTCGTCATGAAATGCAAATTTATACGGTAATTTGCACTTAATTAAGTTGATCTTCGAACTACACCTCTTAACTTTCAAATTCTCATAACTATTTCAGCTAAAAATGGATATATTGACTTGTTTTGAACTCTAATTAGATTCAGTGCTAAGTATTGTTCAATACGTAATTTAATTACTTTAGCACAATTATTTGAAACTGACATGCTAATTGAACGAAACGGCCTCGCAACACGCTTTGACTTAAGCAATCAGGTTAAACTTTACATTCCGTTTCAATATTTTAACAGTTCTGAATATTGACGTTTACTATTTAGATACCATTTTCAATATTTCAGTTATTTTGATCTACAATGTCGCCAATTAGTTCTACGCATTCTCTATTGACGAATTGAGAAATTCAAAATGTGGTTTATTTATTCATGCTGTTTTGAAACTTGTTTCAATAAAACTTGTTGCACATGAAAGAAGGTTGCTAGACTATAATTCGAAGTTTTAATTAAAAAAAATACACGCAGAAATTCGATTGGCATTATTTTTTCATCAGAGATATAAAATTGATGTAACGGTTAGTCGAAAAGGTGTTTCAAAATTCGGCCGACAAATTCCAAGAGGGGATGAAAGACATCAAATGAAATGAATGAAAATTACAGTAGAACATGGGATTGTAAACCCCAATTTTTTCCAAGAATTGTTAAATATTTCCTGGAAAAAATGGTTAAGCAATAATTTATTTAACTGGTTTTTTTAACAATATTCAATCAAAATAATAATAATATAATCTTAAAAAGATGGCATTCAAACTGTTAACTGTGAGAAAATCGTTTATTCACTATTTTCACATAATATGATCAAACTCCCAGAATTTTATCTGCGGCAGCTAGGCCTACAGCCAATGGCAATAGAGAGCACGTTCGTCGAAAGCCGGGAACTAAGCCATGTAATAAGGATTACGAATTCATAATTTTATTTTCCCTCTTCGGATGCACAATAATCTTATAACATTCAGTTTGTGGTGCCACTTAATTCCTTGTCGCTATGCATATACTTAAACTGAGAGGGTTAATTTGTCAAGCTCATTCATGACCAGCTGAACCACAGTTCGAATTGAACTGAAATTCTAACTTTGAACGATTGTTAAAATTTGGAAAGCACAAAAGTTTATTCCATTCTACACGAGGAGCTTTCAGTGCTCATCAGTTGGAGATTCCGGACTATTGGAATACGAAACTCTCATTCAGGCATAGAAACCAAAAAGCTGCTTAGCACAAAAAAGTCTAGTAGATCCCATCTCTCACGAAAGATGGGAACCACTAAATCAGAGGTCGCCAAAGTGGTCTATATAGACCCCCAGGGGTCCATTTAACAAAAGCGGGGGTCGATCTGAGACAGGGGGGCGAATGGGGGTCGATCCGAATCGGAAGGGTCGATTGTGGGTCGAGAAAAAAAACAGTTCTCAAATACGCAAATCACACAAACCTAATTAAGTATGTAAAATTTGTGATTTTTTTTTATAATTGACTCAATATCAGTTTCTTTATTAAACATAAATTAATAAACGTATATTTATTGGGGTGAAACCATAGAGTTGAAATACTGGGGTGAAACAAGTCTCTCTACTCTATGGGTGAAACAAGTATTTACGTACCACCGCGCAGTGGCACGAACTCAGCGCAGTTTATAAGTCATATGCATATGTGCGCTTGTCCAAATGTCACGTGTGACGAGCATTGACGTTACAAATGCAAATATCATACGCAGTTTCAACTATCTTTGTAAACTGTGTTGAATATTTGTAGTGTCATTATTAAAACTTTTATAGTTTTGGATAATTAGTTATTGTTTCGAAAAAACCATTCGTTTGGTTTAGATATCAATTTTAATTATCAATGCACAAAAAAGAAGGTAAGCATTAATGATATGGATTAGTACAGCCCGCGACAAAACTATAGCACACTTTGTATTTTTTTACGAAAATTTCAAAATTGACCAATTTTGACGAAAATTAAAATTGACCAATTTTGAACCCAATATAGCGAACCTTGCAAAAAAACACCAGGCACACCCATCTCATTAATCAAGAAGCAGTAAATCTTTAGTTACTTTACTTATTGTATTTACTTATGCATAATTACTTATTATTTAATAATAAGGTATTTAAATTTCAATATTAATATATTTTTCATGAAACTATTGTTACACAACGTACTATTACTTTAATAAATGTTTAAAATCATAAAATAAGTGTACAAACACAGTATCTAATAGAGTTTTATTTTAATTAACAGAAAATTACTTTTGTGGGGGTCGATGGAGATTTCGAAAAATTATATAGGGGTCGATGATCGAAAAAGTTTGGCGACCCCTGCGCTAGATAAACCAATTAAATCGCAATCCATGGCTCACTTGACAAAACACAGCTGATGAAAATCCAAACATAAATCAACTCCAATGTGACACCAATTTCATTTCATTTATACGGTTTTGTAAACATTCCAGTTGTTTTCTGGGAACACCCGAAACGATATGTACGTAAAGAGAAAGTTCATACCCGTACAAGTAAGGAAATGTTTCTAACGGTAAACTTTACGACGAATTGGTTGGGCAGACTATTGTCTTTCAAAAGAGCAGTGAAAGTCTCGAAAACGCATGTAAAACAAAGAATCTTACTGTGTGCAATATCGTAGTAAAAAGTAGAAGTTTTATTCCAAAATTAATAAAAATATTTAAATATTAATTATTCTGAATATTGTTGTTGTTGTTAATTTACGTTGCACTAGATCTGCACAATGGGCTATTGGCGACGGTCTGGGAAACATCCCGGAGGATGATCCGAAGACATGCCATCACAATTTTGATCTTCTGCGGAAGGGATGGCACCCCCGCTTCGGTAGCCCGACAACCAGCAAGCGAAGTCGAGCACTTTACGGTAGCACAGTTTAACGAGGACCCCATACCGCACACCCTCGGTTCCTACGCAGACTGATCCAAGTTTTCACCCACCCGCACTCTGACCGCAGCCAGTGATGATTGACTTCGGTGATCTGCTGGGAACCGTGTCTTAACGATCAGTCCACTGCGGGACTTCTAAATTTTCCAAAATATAGGAAAGAGAGTAAAATTGAGAAGTGAATTTTTGTTGTTAGATGATATGGATACTTTATCTGATTCCCAGGTTAATATATTTATTTATAATCTGAGATGGGGAAAACTCAAATTTGTAACTTTCAATCCAGCTTGATAAACGCTGGATATTCTTTTGGACTGGATTTAAAGAGGTCACTTAGTTTGTGCAAATGCTCCGCAAATACACGCAGTGGGTTTTACAAATTTCTCGATCACTGAAGACGGGCTATTTTAGGTTCTATAATGCAATTTTGTTCTTTAGAAAGAAGATGCCAAGGAATTATTGTTTAAAAACAATTTTTTCGTGTTCGGATGCTAATTTTCAGAAAAAATAGAAACATGACTGAGTTGTATACTTTGGATTTGACACAAACATCATATTTAGATTTACAAATACGTTTAGTTGTATATTAGTACTTTACTTACATCGCACTACTGCACAATGGGCTATTGGCGACGGTCTCCCTGGGGATGATTCGAAGACTTTCCATCACAATGGACAATTGCAGTCAATATTTTTAAAAATCTTAATGCATTCAGAATCCCATGCATTCAGAATTAAAAATATATAATGCATTAATTTTACTATTTTAGAGATACGTATTTATTTCACGTGTTTATTTCAAGAGAAAAGTTAACAATAACCATACTATGCAAATACAATATTCTTTAAAAAGAAATTAAAATTTATAAATTTAAAAATAAAAATAATTTCGATCTATAGCGAAATTCCTACTTACTCAAAGAATAATATTGAGAATAGATATGAGCATTAATCTGTATTTAAATATGTAAGACATAGTAAAAATAAGAGTTTCAACTCTAGTAAAAAAAGATGTTGGGTAGATACTTTTTAATGGGCTTAATTTATGAAAACACTGATTTGTTGTAATGCAATACCGAATAATAAAATGATCCACCCTTTATCTAAATGTATACTATTTCAAGCCACTCTGCTACTAAATTTTAATTAAGTAATTGAGCTGCAATGGAGCATTATTTAAACTTAAAAATAAGTGGAATAAAATAATATTTTCTATGAACTTTAAGCCACTGATTTCGGCCGGGATAACCTGATCGGTAGGGCGCTGAGCCCATGTCCGAGAGTTCGTGGGTTCGAACCAGAGTTGGCCGTTGATTACAGTAATCGATTACAACTGTAATTGATTACAGATAATTACAACTATGTCATCAATTACTTGTAATCATGATTACAAGTAATCAATTACTTGTAATCGTGATTACAACTTTCAAAAAATTTTGATTACAGCTGTAATCATGATTACAATTTTGATTACAGTAATCAATTACTTGTAATCACGATTACAAGTAATCAATTACTTGTAATCGTGATTACAACTTTCAAAAAATTTTGATTACGGCTGTAATCATGATTACAATTTTGATTACAGTAATCAATTACTTGTAATCATGATTACAAGTAATTTCGATTGCAAGTAATCACAACAAAAACGATTACAAGTAATTATGATTACAAGTAATCAAAATATATGATTACATGTAATCATGATTACATGTAATTTGATTACATGTAATTGTGATTACTTGTAATCAAACTATACGATTACAAGTTATTACGATTGTATACTATAGTCAAATTTTTTATGTAAGTATTCATGTGTTTACATATTTTTATGTACATAGAATGTACGCACGCATGAACATACAATTTGCGATTCCTATGCATACAATGTATGCACAAACGTTGTTTGTACGTACAATATTGATAATTATATTGTAATATACTTAATGCAATGCGCATATGCTTAGTACATATAATTATGCATTTATGATACATGTACGCATGTATGTTAGTTTGTACAAAAAGGCAATGTTTTGTATCTTTGTATACATAAACAATGTATGTATGAACGTATATGAAAATAATGTTTATGCGTTTGCACGCTTTTATGTACTTAAGTGCATATATTGTATAAATTTACGATAATAGCACGTATATACAATGTACGTTTGTATAGAAAATTGTACGTATTTGCGTACAATATGTAAAAATGTTATTTAAAGGTACAATATATGCACATAGTTGCGTAAATAAAATGCGTACATGTATACATGCATATTTATATGTACATCGATATATGTGCACACAAAGTATGTACTTATGTACAACTTACGTATGTACTTGTATAACTACATACTTTGTTAATACTTATGCGCATGTAATGCATGGATGTACAAAAAAATAGTTATATGCACAATGTACGCATGTGCATACAACGTATACATGTACATAATTACAAGTAATGTACAAATACGTGCGTACATTTAAATATACATAATTACAATAAACACATACATTGTGCATACATTAAAAAAATTTATATGAGTAAAGTTATTAAAATTTGTTTTAAAATTTATTCTAAGGCATATGAAACTCGACCACATATTTTTTAGAAAGCAAACGATAATTTTATTTGGAATTTCTAAATATTAATTCCACACATAAAATTTACCGTTTTTCTTACCATTTAAAAAATTTCTATGAATCATACATTATGTTATAAAAAAAATAAATCTGTATTGTCAAACATTTCATGAAAATACCTGAAAATATTTTTTTATTCAGAGAATTTCAAAATGATTTAGAACAATTAAAGCTGAAAACTAAATTTAAATATCGTTTGATTTTGTCATTTAACTTGCTTGAGTCATTAAAAGTTAACTTACGTGCATTTTATTTATTGCATTGTACACATATTTAGACATAAATGTAATGTACATATGTATTCGTGTAATGTATGTACGCATGTACAATGTATGTACATACATTCATGTATTGTACGTGCATATATAGTACATATGGATATGCATACATGGAACATACGTGTATTGTACATGTGTGGATACATTCATTGGACATATATACATTGCACCATATGCATAGATAGGGATAGCATGCATGTACACATGTAAAATTTGTACGAAAGAATTATGCCCAATATATTTATGCACATATGTACTGTATATGTACATTATATGAACATTATATGTTTATTTCATCATATGTACATTATATGAATATACATCTGTACGCTATATGTATATACATCTGTACGCTATACGTATATACATCTGTACAATATGTGCATCTCAAATGTGTGTATGTACGTACGTTATGCATGTCGAATGCATGTATGAATATATGTGAAATATAAATACGCCCAATGTACGTACAATCGTACACAAATGTATTGTGCATATTTGGATACTTACATTGAGCATGGACATATTATGTACATGTACATAAATACACTGGACATGCATATCATGTACATGTATACATACATATATTGTACATCCTACAGATATACCTATATTGTACATGCATACATATATTGTACTGTTTATAAATAAATTGCACATACATGCATGGGACAAACATTGTACAGACAATGTATGTATGTTCATACAAACACAAGTACTTGTATATACATGCGTACATGAACATAGATATACATTTTACGTACACAAATATTTGCATAAAATGCATGTATTCATTGTGTAAAATGTACATGTCTACATTGTTTGCACATACATACATAATTATTATCTATATACATACGTACATATACTTTATACCTACAATATAAGTGTATGTACCTGTGTGTGAAACTAAAATGTCTGAACATATGCACTAGATAAAATCATATGTACATACATTTTAGTAACATTCATTTGTACGTATACAAATACGTACAAAATGCAGTACATGTTAATACGTGCAAAATGTATCATTATAAAATATATTCTACTATCTACTGTAAAATATAATCATTTATAAGAATACAATAGTCTTGTAATCGTGTAATTAGATTACATGTAATCATAATTACATGTAATCAAATTACATGTAATCAAATTACATGTAATCAAATTACATGTAATCAAATTACATGTAATCATATATTTTGATTACTTGTAATCATAATTACTCGTAATCAATTTTGTTATGATTACTTGTAATCGCAATTACTTGGAATCATGATTACAAGTAATTGATTACTGTAATCAAAATTGTAATCATGATTACAGCTGTAATCAAAATTTTTTGAAAATTGTAATCATGATTACAAGTAATTGATTACTGTAATCGACTATGTAATCATGATTACAGCTGTAATCAAACTTTTTAATCACGATTACAAGTAATTGATTACTGTAATCAATATTGTAATCATGATTACAGCTGTAAACAAAATTTTTGAAAATTGTAATCATGATTACAAGTAATTGATTACTGTAATCAAAAAATGTAATCGATTACATTTTTGGCCAACTCTGGTTCGAACCCCGCCGGTCGAAGAATCCCCGTGTAGTAAAGTGACTGATACACGTTAAATCTGTCGAGTCGCAAAAGTCCTCCATGTTCCCATAACAAATCAATACCTCTGGGTGTACTGGATTGGAGATCGATCGTTCTTTGATTCAGGTCAAAATTACGATCTGTGGAAGAATGAATGGGTGTATAAGTGGGTCCGCCCTATAAACGGTTGGGACGAATGGTATGGCAAAAGTCGAATTCTTGGCCATAGATGGCGCCACTGGAAAACAAGAACAATCGCACCCCCTCTGCCTATAACGGGCATACGTCAACAACAACGACAATTATTGCTGATGAGCCGACCGGCCTGTGTAGGGGGCAGGGAACTGTCCCTGCATTAGAAAGGTCCTGGGTTCGAATCCCGGGTAAGGCATGGATGTTTCTTTCTCTCTCTCTGTGTTCTATGCCCTTTCTCCTTTGTGTGTGAATGTGACCCGCCCTATAAACGGGATGTGGTTGTGTGAATGGCGTGGCAGAAGTCGAATTCCTGGCCATAGACGGCGTCACTGAAAAACAGGAACAATCGCACCCCCACTGCCTAAACAGGCATAAAAAAATAATAAAAAAAAACACTGATTTCATCTGAAAAGAAATGTTGATTCGCTGTGAAAAGCTGAATAATCATTTTTTCAGCTATTTTAGTGATAAATAAACAGTTTTAAAAGTCTTTCTTCCATTTTGTACACACTCTCAATACCACAAATTTAATTCAAACATTTTTTCACTTATAATATACAGGGATACAATATAAATGATATCAAAATTAAAAAGAGCATTGAAACAGCCTTAGCGCAGGGATGGACAAACTACGGCCCGCGGGCCAACTGTGGCCCGCCGGAAGGTTTTATCCGGCCCGGGGATAGAATTCTAACTCTCCGATCCGTGGCGAATATAAACAATATACATTATACATCCATTTTCTTGTCTACTTTGTTTAAAGTTTTTGTTGTTCTTTCTCTTTTAACAAAGTTTTGATGACCTTTTAACTTTCTCTATTTTTTTTCTAAGAAACATATATTCTACAATTGATAGAAATAGTTAGCACAGACAGCTTCAATTGGTAAAATGTTGAAACCAGAAGTTTTTTATAGAATAGCGTAGATTGGCTCCTACGAGAGTCTGTCTTTCTCGAGGAGCAGACATCTGGAATCTAATACAGTCTAACCCCGCTATAGTGAACTCCCGGATATAGTGAACGAAATGTTCGGTCCCGTGCCTTGCTATACACGAGTAATGTTATTTTTTGTGGATATAGTGAACCAAAAAAGTAAGGAAGTTGGATATAATGAACTTTTTTCTATCTTCAACTGATTTTTTTCTTAATTTTTTTTTGTAATAATTTTGAAATTTCTAATTAAAAATAAATACATATACCGATTTTTAAAACGATTTATAGAGGGGAATCTATCGATAAGCATTTTTTCTTGTTTTCTTCTTTTATCTCACTTTCCCATCCCTAAGCAAACCAAGCAGATGTTTCCAACTCAGGCAGATGATGCACTTGTAGGGTGCTAGTGGGATCAATATGCATTTTCTGTCAGATGGAATGAGTAATTATTCATTATTGGTCATAGGGTGGGACACTAATATGTGTTGATAAGGCCCTATTTCAACTGCTTTTTGCTCTCAGTTCAGTTAAAAAAATCCTGCAAACAAGTGTCTCAAATTTAACTATGGCGACCAGTAAACGTAAAACGTTCTCCCTTGATGATAAAATAGGCATGATCAGAAAAATTGAAAATGGAAGCAAATCAAGTTGATATTTGCAGGGAATATAAACTATCCAAATTGTACATATGTAACATATGGAAAAATAGGCAATTAATAATTTCTGCTCATGAAAAAAATTTAGATGGCAGAAAAAAGTTGAAAAAAGCAGATCACAAGGATGTTGAAGAAGCATTACTGAAGTGGTTCACCAATCGAAGTATCTGGACAAATGTCGATGAATTTGCTAAGCGATTTTATGAGACTACTTTTATATGCTCGAATGGCAGGTTAGACAGATTTAAAAAGCGGAATAATAGAAATTCAGGAAAAATTATCTGAGGGTAGGGAAATGTTTCCATATCTGATGTTGAGGATTGCTGATCAGCTAAAAATTAAAAATTTTTTGTTGCTCGCAAGACGAAGAGTAATGAAAAATAACACATTTTTTGCTATTACATAATATTTTTCAGTCATTTATTTGAATAATGTGTAATAAAAGGGAGTAACCATTAGTTAAATTGTTTGAGTAACGGATATAGCGAACTCCCGGTTATAGTGAACCAAAATTTCGGTCTCTTGAAGGTTCACTATAGCGGGGTTTGACTGTATAAGTAAATTACACTTCACAAGTGGCAGACTGCGCATTGTAAATGGATTTTTCTGCCTGCGCGAGTTCTACCATTTATTGGGTATAAAAAAACTGCATACATATGTCATTGTAAATAATGGTGAAATTATTAAATTTGTAAAATGGCTTATTCAAACATAGCCATTCAAGCAGAATTAGATATTTTTACCACGCCTTTCAACGTTATTGTGAAACAGTGATGCCGTATTTGCAGCTTGAATTAATTGAGTTGCAATCTAACAATCATCTGAAGCAATCGTTCTTAAATATGCTAAAGTTTGAGTTTTACAAATCATTACCAAAGGTCAGTTTCCAAAATTTGACCTCATGCCCAGAAAATCAGTGCTATAATGTTTGCTTATATATGTGAACAAGTGTTTTCAACTATGACCCTTAGAAAAAATCGTTTTATAAGTAGATGAAATCGCAATTTCATTCATCTCATTAAATATCTATATTAAAACTTGTACATCGTATTTTGTTTATTTTAAAAGTTCTTACTTGTCCCACCAAACTATTTTTACTCGATTTTTGGCCCTCGACCAAAAAAGCTTGCCCATTCAGCGGATGGAAGCGGCAAATCTCCATTCAGCACATGTGACGTCATAATCAATCAGGGATCGTTTTTGATTGAATCACGTACGGAGACCTTTTTGGGGCATTTTAAATGCTTAATAATTAAAAAGAATAAGCGTTTGAGGAAAAGGCCAACAGATATTCGGTTTCAGGAGAGAATTTCCAATAAGTTAGGATTGAAAATAAAAAATATTAAGAGATGCCCTTTTAGTCCTCTGCAGAGAAAATGGTTTCCCCTCTTTGGTAGTCCGATGGATCTGAGCCCGAAGTCGAGCACTTTATGGTCGAGCAGTCTAATGAGGACCGATACCGGAAACCCTCGGTCCCTTCTCGGGCTGATCAAAGAAGACACCCACCAGCTCGGTTGACTTCTCTGATCTACTGGAAAACGTGTCTTATGGTCAGTCAGTTCACTGTGGGTTTAAACACATTCAGACATCTTTTGTAATTTAGCTTTTTCTTATATTTTGTAATAAATTTCACTCTTTGCTATTTTAAAAGCTGCTTTTAACCAATTTTCATTTTATTACAAAGAATCACTTTTTTTTAAACTTTAAACAATCCTTCTTACGTAAAACTTCAGAACTTTTAATAATAATATGGATGTGTGCAGCTGGAGGTAAAAAATAAATGCAGTTAAGCCTTTTGTTGCGGTAACAATGAACTATATTAATAAATAATGCGAGCAATACTAATACTTTTTTTAATTAAAATGCTAAGACTTAATATTTTCCTTTTAGTATATCATTCATGATTACTTTTTGTTCTACTTTGACAAAGCGTAATTTAATATACGTGAACGTAATGGATAACTCTGCTTGCATATCTGCAGGGAATTGAAAATCTGATAGTGTTTTCCGTTAGAGTGTAAAGACTAGACATAAATATTATTATTTCTTCGTAGAAGAAATGCTTACGACATATGAAAAATCAAAATACTGGATAAAAAAAAGGGAATAAAAGCCAGTTAAGACTGTAACTTTTTTACTTCAAATAAATAAATTATATGTTAATATGATACAATATTTTTAACTATACTAATTAATAAAAATTAAAGAAATTTCAATATTTTTTCATTTGTGAAGTCTTTAGTTTTTACGTTTTAGATAACCGTGCAAATAACGGGCTTTGGAAACTAGATTAATTTTTTGTGATGAGAAAAATCAAGAACAGATCTAAAAGAAGTATCAATGCTATTATATTGTTCATATTATATAATGTCAATATTCTAACAATATTGACGCAATAGTTTTTGGCACTATTCAAAAAAAGTATAAAAGGTAGATTTTAGGTTAAATTTTTTTTCATATTAATGTCTAAAGGATAATAATAAACAAACTATTACAAATTTTCAAGTCGTATTACAAACTAATTGTATTAAAAATTGAATATATAATCTTAAAAATGTTTAATCATCTGCAAAAATATATAAATAAATAAATAATTTTTAAAAACACAACTGACAAGGGAAACTAGGGAAGTGTGACTCGCCAATTTTGAAATAAACTAGTGGGATGTATGCCTTATGAGGAATAATTTTAGGGAGCAACATTCGTTTCGGCCCATAGATGGTCCTGTGAGAGATAAAAAATAATTCAATATGTGGAAAAATCGGTCTTTTATCACTTCAATGCAGACTATTAGTTATTGTAATTGTCTCATACTCCAATTAATTATTAATTAATTGGTTAATTAATTGATTTGCTTATTAAAAAATTAAAGCAAATGTAGCAAATCAATTATACGATCATTAATTAATTTTTAATTAATTAATTATTAATCAATTGATTTGTAATTACATACTCCAATTAATTTGGAAAATTTTTTGAAAGAAAAAATTTAAAAAATTTGATGTCAATTTTTTTTTTTAAAAATTAACCTAACAGGTTTTTCTGAAAAACTACAGATATATAAATTTTCGAAATCCATTTTGACAATAAATATGCATTATATAGTACGTGAAAGTGCCACAAAATTAATTGGAGTATGAGATAATTACAATAACTAATAGTCTGCATTGAAGTAATAAAATACCGATTTTTCTATACATGGAATTATTTTTTGTCTCTCACAGGACCATCTATGGGCCGAAACGAATGTTGCTGTCAGGATCCTGATTCCTCTCCCACGCATTTGATTGACCCCTTGACCTGAGGGTCAGAGGGTGAAGGACACTGGAGGCGTCCCCTACATTGGGGGTGGAGCAAAGGACTGTTTCTTATGGGAAAGAGGATTTTTTTTAGAGAGGAGATCAGTTTTGAACGCAGGAGAGATTAGCTTTGAACGCAGAAGAGTTGAGTTTTGAGTTGAACTATGCTAGAGAAAGTATGAGAGAGAAGGGAGCAGCAGCGCTCCGGAATATTATATTCTCCAATTCATGTATCATTTTGTAAATAATTCTATAATCAAGAATTTAGTAATAAATAAGCTAAAATTGAAATAATCCGTGGTCATCCTTAGTGAGTAGTCTTTAAAAACGAACCAAGAGACAAAAGGTCTCACAAATGGCGCAGTCGACAGGATGGAAGGAGGACTGCTATGCTAAGGAGAAGAATCATCGCCGATGCACACTATGAGAAATGCCCAGTAAAGAGTGTTGCCTCATGGAGTCAATCTTGATAGAAGGATGCCTACGGAAATGCCTAGTGAAAAAGATTGCCTGAAGGAAAGGGTGACGGTGGACTGACAACATCGACGGGACTATTATCGCCGGAGGCGATAGGCAGCCAGTGCTACCCCCCGTGACCGGTGACCATAGAGTGTGGTTTCAACATCGACTCTCTGACAAAGAGGACAATTGAAAAGATAATAAAGGGAGGTAAGCTTTATCTCATGCATGAAAGGATAAATTACACGCTCACATTTCTGGGTAGAAGTGTAACAAAAAGGGTAGTTAGTTAAGGGGATAAGTTTATTTTGTTTTGGTTTAAAGTCAACCTGATGTGTTATTTTATTTGAGCTTAAGGGATTGGCCAGTTAGCTATAGTATGGTTTGTGTGATTAATGAGTATGATTATTATTGATAAATATAATAAGTAATGATTTGATGTTTTTTTTTTTTAAAGTAACTTAGTGGTTGGTTTGTTAAGAGTGTAATTTTTTTATTGCTTTATTAAGAGTATGTATGAAAGAAGAAGAGTATTGATTTAATAACATGTAAAAAAGTGTAGGATTATTTGAAGATTGTGTTTTTATATGTCAATAGCGAGCTGAGTAAACGAGGCTCTTGGTTTATTATTATTTAATAGTGATTATTATTTATAATGCAGTCTGTTAAAATAATTTTGGACCGAAAAAAAAAGGTCAAGGAAGGGGTTTGCTTTTGTTTAAATGATAAAATGGTTAATTATTATGACTGTAGAATCTATGAAATTTAAGAGTTTAATTTTGGGGAAAGTAAAAGTGTATATTTTAGGTGTACCAAAAGAGTACGAAATTGTATTATTTTGCAATGAAAGTTGAAAAGAGTAACTTGTATTTATGTGTATTAAGAAGTAATGTTGAATATTGCAGGATACAAATTGTATTGTATATGTTATGTTTACAGGTGAGATGTTGAATTTTATAATAGAATGTCGGGGTATGAGTATAGGGGATCTGAATGTATGAGTAGGGGAGCTGATCGAGAGTGTCACTAAGTTTCCTTTTTTTAATTTTATTGTTAAATAGCATTGTTTTTTTTGGTGATTAGGGAATTAAGTTAATACTATCAGTATGAGTTTGATTTTTAAAGCAAGAAAGGTAGATTTGATAGTCCTAGCTGAGAAGCTTGGGATAACGGTTCCCGAGAACGCCACGGGTGCTAAGATAAGGGCATTGATCACCGGGAGTTCGGGTTACGAGGAGCAAGTTACTAAAGATGTTTTGAGTGGGATTAAAGAGGGGCGGGAACGGAAAGAGGAACGGGAGCATGAGTTAAAAATGAAAGAATTAGAGGTATGGAAACAGAAACGAGAGGAGTGGGAACGGAAAGATAGGGAACGTGAAGATAGGGAACGTGAGCGACTAAAATTAACAGAAGATAGGGAACGGGAGAAACAAAAATTAAAAGAAGATAGGGAACGCGAGGCTGAAATAAAGAGGCAAAAAGAGCACGAACGAAAATTAAGAGAAGGTGCGGAACGGGCGTTAAATAGAAGGATACGTGAACTGGAATGGTTAAAACGAGAACGGGAATATGATTATGAGCGGATAAGAAGTACTATAGAAGGGATTGAGCTGATAACAAAAATTTTAATGAGTTACCAAGAGGAGGAAAGTAAAACCCAGGATTGTAACCCCTTAGTCAATTTAAATGGATCGGTTGGATGTTTAGGCACCGTGGAATCAGCGGAGAGGCCGGAGTCCCGAAGGTTTGGTTTTGGAATTGAAGGAAAGGAGGTGAATGTGAAGGGTGGGGTGAGACAATTTCCTGAATGGAGTGGTCCGAATGTTAATAGAAAGGGTAAGTTTCAGCGTGAATCGCAAGGGAAAAATAGTACTAGCTCAGGAGAATGGTCCCCGAAATGTTATAACTGTGGAGAGGTAGGACATTTAAAGAGGGGATGTCCGAAAATTACTAGATTTAGGTTAGATCAGAAGAAAGATCAGGCTAAGCAAGATTCTGTAGAACGCGTTATTCACGAAAAGAGGATGAAGAAAGACGAATCGGATTTGCGTAGATTCGAGGTGGTTGAGGAGAAGTCTTGTTTCTCAAAAATAATATACATTGTTCCTAAATTAAGCGTATCAAGGCAATCTTTAGATGCTGAAGAAAATTTTGAGATAGGGAGATGGATCTTTGTAAATTCAGAGATAGGCCCTGCTGTAGAGGAAAAGCTCAGTAATGTTCCTAGTAACTGTGGGATAGGGGAAGGAATTGTAAACCCTAGTGAAAAAATCCCGGTAGTGGTCAAAAGTGAAAACGAGACGACGGTGATAAGGGAAAGGGAGTTGAAAGTATTAGAGGAGCAGGCTTTTGAAAATGCAGGGGATGAACGGTGGGGAAAAGAGTGGGAGAAAAAGATGACCTGTCCTGAGGGAAAAGAACAAGAAGGGAACAAGGGGTTTGAGACTAAGGACACTGACCTTGCTTGCGAGAATTCGGACGGGAGAGGAGTGCGAATCACTCCGGGGGGTCCCGAGGTGTTGGAGATAGAGTCAAACGGGGGAGGGGACGAAGATCCACCATGTATTTTAATGAATCGGGAGTGTGGTGAGAAAGTAGGGGGTGGAGATAAGGAATCACCCTTTTCTCATAGCCAAAGACTTAAAAAGGAGCAAGTGCAGGGCTCGGAATTTGAAGGAATGTTAGAGGAAGTGAGGGAGGATTTTAAAGGCAAAGAGGTTTGCGGTCAGCGAGGGGTGGAAGTGAAGGTTATAAGTCCAATTAACGCGTTGAAGAGGATGGATTTGTCCTGTGAGAAAAGAAAGGGAGATAGCGACGGCGCGATGGAATCTAAACTTCTGTGGTTTGAGGGGAGAAAAAAATTGGTTAAGTATCCTAAGAAGGAGTTGTACACAGCTGCGAATTCAAACATTCCCGATATCAGAATTAAAACCCGTAAGGTGCAGGTGAAAATAAGGATTGGTTTTCAGAAAGGGGGGTCCGAAAGAAAAAGTAGAGCAAAACAGTTAGCTAGTCACTTAAGAGGAAGTGGTATAGAAAGAGATATGTTCCAGGGGATTTGGTCAATGAACTTAAAAGAGTGGACATTTGGGCAATTTGGACGGTTAATTTTGTATGCTAATTATTATTTGTTAGGCAGGAATTTTGGACATGACTTTAAGGATTTTATTTTGATGGAATTTTATAAATGGATTTTGGCATGGATATTTTATTTTTGGCCTGATAAAAGTGATTTTAATGTGTTGATTGTAAAAATATTAGGTTCTTTTATGCTATGTTTTGATTTTGTATTTATTAGTTTGTCAAGTGTCCTAAGTGTAATTTTATGTTTAATAAGGTATAATACGGCCAATCTCTTTTGCGCACGGGAATGTGTGCGTGTTATTATTTTTTGGTGCAGGGATGGGCTTGCATTGTTTTTAGGTTTCACTTGTACGACCAGGGAAGAAGGTCGAACTAGATGAAACCGGGGGGGAGGTGTCAGGATCCTGATTCCTCTCCCACGCATTTGATTGACCCCTTGACCTGAGGGTCAGAGGGTGAAGGACACTGGAGGCGTCCCCTACATTGGGGGTGGAGCAAAGGACTGTTTCTTATGGGAAAGAGGATTTTTTTTAGAGAGGAGATCAGTTTTGAACGCAGGAGAGATTAGCTTTGAACGCAGAAGAGTTGAGTTTTGAGTTGAACTATGCTAGAGAAAGTATGAGAGAGAAGGGAGCAGCAGCGCTCCGGAATATTATATTCTCCAATTCATGTATCATTTTGTAAATAATTCTATAATCAAGAATTTAGTAATAAATAAGCTAAAATTGAAATAATCCGTGGTCATCCTTAGTGAGTAGTCTTTAAAAACGAACCAAGAGACAAAAGGTCTCACAGTTGCCCCCTAAAATTATTCCTCATAAGGCATACATCCCACTAGTTTATTTCAAAATTGGCGAGTCACACTTCCCTAGTTTCCCTTGTGAGACCACTTTTAAATAAAACAAGAAAGATTATAAGTAAAAAAATGTTTGCCATAAAATGAATTATAATGTATAGATTTGGGCCCTATTATATACAATTCTGTAAAAAATTTTCAAACTTGCTAGAAATAGCTTAATTTTCTTTAAATATATGTTTAAAAAATCCATCAAATAAATAAGAAAACAACCATACAATTATTACATATAAGCCAAATTCAACAAATGTGTTTAACAACATACAAAAACTAATTGATGCAATAGTTTCATCCGTGCAATTATTTCACTCTCTCCTCTGGATTTGAAAGCTTGACGCTCTACATTTTAATAAATAAAACATGAACTAACATTGAAATAAAATAAAACTAAATGTATTATTTATTAACAGTCACAATTTCAGTTCCAATTAGAGATGTTATGATATAATAAGGTTAATAATTAAAATGAAATTTTTCAAAGGAAATACCCTATAAGAAAGTTGTGTCTTACAAAAATAATTGTTTCATAAAATGATGTTTTTTTTTCCAAAGGAAAAGGCTTTAAAATTCCCGTTTCGTTGGTTTGATGTTATGTGTACAATGTGCAAAAAAAAAAAAAAACACCCGGGATAGCTTTCGTTCTAATGAAGCAATTTTCGCATACCAAGTATCAATTTTAATGCTTAAAGGGGGTGACAATTATACTAATTAATTAGTACTACCTATTAAATTACGAAGTCAGACACAAAAACGTATTTTCTCAGCATGAACATATAAATTATTTACATATTTGGATTCCTGATCCTCAATATATAAAGGGTAGAATAAATTTCGAAAAACTCATAAATTTGGATGCTGATGAAGCTATATACACAGTCCAGTCACATTAATGTGACCACCTGTCAAAAGCCAGAATAATCACCTTTGACAGAGTGGACCGCTGTGAGACGTGCAGGAAGAGAGTCAGCTAGGTTTCTGAAGGTGTTCACTGAGATGTTGAGCCATGCCGACTTCAGTGCCATGGCCAGCTGCGCTAAATTACGTTGTTGAGGATATGCGGCGCGAGCAACCCGATAGAGGTGGTCCCACAGATTCTCGATTGGGTTTAAATCCGGAGAGTTTGCTGGCCAGGGAAGTACGGTAAACTCATCCTTGTGCTCTTCGTACCACGCACATACACTGTGAGCTGTATGACACCTCGCATTATCCCGCTGGTAGATGCCATCATTCTGAGGAAAAATCATTCGCATGTAGGAGTGGACATGGTCCGCAAGGGCAGATGCGCACTTGTGCTGATCCATCGCTCCTTCCACAATGATGAGTGCACCCAGTGAATGCCAGTAAAACATTCCCCAAACCATAATGCTCCCTCCTCCAGCCTGGATCCTTTCGGCAATTGTTGCAGGGTGTTTGCTTTCAGACGTTTCATGCTGTATACGCCAGCGTTCATCCGTCCGATGGAGCATAAAAAGTGATTCATCGAATAAAACCACCTGTCGCCACTCTGTGGACATCCAGTTGCGGTACTGGCATGCAAATTCCAGCATTCGTCGCCGATGAACAGCAGTCAGCATAGATGCCTTAACCAGGCTTCTGCTACGGAGGCCCATGCGCAGCAACATTCGCTGAACCGTTGTTGAGGATACACACTTGGTAGCCTTTTGGTTCATCTGGGCGGTCAGTTGCTCAACAGTTGCACGTCAATTCACCCGAACGCGTCTCCGTAGCTTTCCTTCGCCTCTGCCATCTATAGCCCGTGGTGCACCGCATGTGGCACGGCGCTGATTTTGGATAGTGCCATTTTACCATGCACGGTATACTTTCAACATGGTGGTACGAAAACAGTTCACAAAATTGGCCGTTTCCGAAATGCTTCCACACTTGGCCGGAAAGCCAATAATCATACCCTTTTGGACGTCGGATAAATCGCTACGTTTTTGCATTACGCCAACGCTTGGAATGCTTTCCGATGCCCTAGGACATCCTTTACATGCACTCTACTGTAATATGCTGCCACCTGCCTTCTGTGATTGGTTATTTCACGTTGACGTCGAAGATAGGTGGTGGTCACATTAATGTGACTGGACTGTGTATATTTGGTATAGTCCCCCCAAAATGGCTAAATAATATCGCCGTAGCAGGATTCAAAATTTAAGATAATTTAAACGAACTATGTGGTCGATAAGAGAAAAATACAAAGTGTTTCTCCGTTGCTAAGCAACTAAGCTGACACAATAAATAATAAATAAACAATTGGATCTTTTTCATTCATCATTTTCAGTTAGCTCGGGAAAACTTATCTTTTAATAGTTAAAAGGAAAATATCTCGAAATTTCTAGGCAGCAGAAATTTTTTTTTGCCTGATATCTGACCAAAACCCAAAAAAACTGTTTTCCTTTTTATCGCCTTTGAAAATATAATTCTAATGGATTAATAAATTATTTATGATTTTCCAAGATTTCAGAATTTGAACAAAAAACTTTTCATATGACATTATTCATGATATTTTACGTTGTTTTTAACTTTTTTAAGTGTGATAATTTTATTCTAAAACTAAAATTCCAAAGATCAGTTTAATTCTTAAAACAAATAGTTTTTAAAAATGTTTTATGGATATATTTCACCATATGTATATGTTTTTAGAAATTTTGACACCTATCCTTTCACTTGATATTAAAATCAAAGTTCTCATCTGAACCAAAAAATTATAAAAAATTATTAAAGTGTTCACTAAATGTCTTTCTCAAAAGCAGATATGAAAAAAACAAATTTAAAAAAAAGAACAGTTACTATTTTCAAAGTAGACAGTAGAAGGCATTAAATGCAGGCTACACAGAATGTTTTTTACCCGTTTCATATCGGATTTGCCTTATAAGCGATTCTAGAGACACATCTGCTAACTACATAGAGAGACATGGACAAAACAAATAGTTTTTAAAAATGTTTTATGGATATATTTCACCATATGTATATGTTTTTAGAAATTTTGACACCTATCCTTTCACTTGATATTAAAATCAAAGTTCTCATCTGAACCAAAAAATTATAAAAAATTATTAAAGTGTTTACTAAATGTCTTTCTCAAAAGCAGATATGAAAAAAAAACAAATTAAAAAACAAAAAAAGAACAGTTACTATTTTCGAAGTAGACAGTAGAAGGCATTAAATGCAGGCTACAGAGAATGTTTTTTACTCGTTTCATATCGGATTTGCCTTTTAATCGATTCTAGAGACGCATGTGCTACCTACATAGAGAGACATGGACAAAACAAATAGTTTTTAAAAATGTTTTATGGTTATATTTCACCATATGTATATGTTTTTAGAAATTTTGACACCTATCCTCTCACTTGATATTAAAATCAAAGTTCTCATCTGAACCGAAAAATTATAAAAAATTATTAAAGTGTCCACTAAATGTCTTTCTCAAAAGCAGACATGAAAAAAACAAATCAAAAAAACAAAAAAAGAACCGTTACTATTTTCGAAGTAGACAGTAGAAGACATTAAATGCAGGCCAGAATGTTTTTAACTCGTCTCATGTCATATTTGCCTTATAATCGATTCTAGCGACACATGTGCTAATTATATAACGAGACATGGACAAAACAAAAAAATCTTAAAAATCGTTTTTAAACATGTTTTTAGCATATGTATATATTTTTAGAAAATTTGACACCTATCCTTTCACTTGATATTAAAATCAAAGTTCTCATCTGAACCAAAAAATTATAAGAAATTATTAAAGTGTCCACTAAATGTCTTTCTCAAAAGCAGATATGAAAAAAACAAATGTAAAAAAAAGAACAGTTACTATTTTCGAAGTAGAGAGTAGAGGGCATTAAATGCAGGCTACACAGAATCTTTTTTACCCGTTTCATATCGGATTTGCCTTATAATCGATTCTAGAGACGCATGTGCTTACTACATAGAAAGACATGGACAAAACAAATAGTTTTTAAAAATGTTTTATGGATATATTTCACCATATGTATATGTTTTTAGAAATATTGACACCTATCCCTTCACTTGATATTAATATCAAAGTTCTCATTTGAAACAAAAAATTATAAAAAATTGCTAGAGTGTCCACCAAATGTCTCCCTCAAATGCAGTTATTAAAGTTAGAAAATGAAAAAAATAGCAGTAGGTTATATTCGAAATTGACAGTAGCAGACATTAAATTGTTTTACGGAATGTTTTTTGCCGGTCTTATATCATATATGCCATATGATCGATTCTAGAGACACTTGCTTTAACTATATAGAGTGACATGGACAAAATAAAAAAAAAAGTTTTAAAATGCTTTATGAATAATTTTTAGCATATTGTAAATTTTGACATTCATCCATTTAATTTATTTTAATGTTAAATATTTTTATAACCTAAAAAATAAAAAAAAAAATCATTAAAATGTAAGTTAATAATTAGAAAGGAAATAAGTTCAATGGGAAAAACCGAAAATCACAGTAGTAAGCATTAATTATAGGATACACAGAATTTTTCAACCCGTTTTATATCATATTTGCATAATCATCGATCTTAGAGACACCTTTGTAAACTATATAGAAGGACAAGGACAAAATTAAAAAAAATTGTTAAAATTATTTTTATAAATAATTTTAGCACATACATAAGTTTCTTAGAAACTTCGACCCTTATCTTTTGAAATTATATTAATATCAAAGTTCTTTTGTTGACCTGAAAATTATAAAAAAAGCATTAAAATATCTGCCAAAAGACCCCTCCCCCCCTGGGTCTGTTAACAATAATTAGAAAGCTATGCCTATAACCAAAAAAGACATAAAGCAAGTATGATATAAGATGGGTTAAAAACATTCTGTGTAGCCTAAGTTAATGTATGCTATTGTCTATTTGAGTTATAGGAATTTCTCTTTTTAGTTTTCAAATTTTTTTTAAACCTTTGTTTGAGAAGGATATTTGGCGGGCATTTTAGTACTTTCTCATAATTTTTTGGTTCAAATGACAATTTTGATATTAATACCAAGTCAAAGGAAAGATGTCAACATTTCTAAAAACATATATCTATGTTAAGAAATATTTTTAAAACAACTTTATGTTGTCTTTGTCAAACTATATAGTTATCACATGTGTCGCGAAAATCTATCACGTAAATAAGATTTGAGGCGGACAGGACCGGATTTATAACCTAAGAGGCCTTAAGCAATTAAAAGAAATTTGATGCTCCTTAAATGTAATTAAGAACATCAATACGAATAAAAACAAATTTTTTTAAAAAAATTAAAGTAAATTTTAAAATAAATAAATATAACCGCCATTTATATAACTCTTTTCGCCGAGGATCTTGTGGAAATCAAAATTTCTCAATTAATTCTTTGAAGGGCTTTCAACGCTAATCACGATTATTTTGCAATTTTAGAGCAGAATTAAAATAATTCTTAAATTTCTGGTGTTTAATTTTTCAAAAAAATTATCTAACCCACAAGCTATATTTTTTTCTTCCTTTTCAATACTACAAAATATAACCTATTTTTTTTTACCGTAAAGTCTTCTAATACGTATTAAAAATTTCGCTAAAAATATTTTCAAATAAAGTCTCTAGTTAATATTCATGTAAAAATAAGTTATCGAACTTTAACGAATTTTTATGGATAAAAGCTCAAATTCAGTACGAAAAACGGAATTTATAATCAACACTTTTTTTTTTTAAATTTCTGAGAATATTGGGAAACCTATGATAGTTCTCCGTTAATTTATAAATGTTTTCTTAATATCTACAGTATTTATTATTAACGGGAATAACTAGATTTCGTGCTTTTAACGATGATTAACTCTCTCTCATCGTCTTTAGAAAGGGCGTTCAACGTTTTATGTGTCACAAAATCGAATTATTTTCTTTTTCGCTTACTTAAAAAACCTGGTGTTTGAATTATAATTTTCGCTATTTTATTTCTTACAATTTATCAAAAATATTCATTTAATATGTTGAATGTAAAACAGTTAAAGTTTTAAATTAATAATTAATTAACATTATAATTGTACCATTATATGTTGTTTCACTTTGACTTCATTTCTGTGAAAATTATTAATAGAAAGTGGGTTTTATATATAAATGATAGAACGATTACTTTATAAAGCACAAGATACTTTCATATTATATTGTATTGAATACTAATTTTATCGCAAATTCACAAATAGTCTAAGAAGCAGCCGGACGAAAAAAAATTTTTGTTTTATTTTGCTTGTTTTGTTTACATAATCTGTTGCCTAGAACAAAACGATTGGTGTTTGCCTGTCGGTCTGACAGCAGCGCGTTGGGGGCTTAAACGGAAACATTTCAAAATGCTTGTAATAAGTGAAAGACCAAATGCAAACTATGGAAAATGACATTCTAATCAATAAGAAAAGTTGCCTTTCTCTCACTCCAATAAACGATTTTAAACCAATTAAATTTGAAAAAACTGTTAATTCACCATTTGCACTGTTACAGACGAATTTTTAAATGAATTGATAGTTAAAACTACTAAACGATTTAACTGGTAAATTTTATCGTCTTCAGGATCTTAATTACGCATAAATAATCTAATATTATTTTCAAAAGTTTTTTATTTTAATTAATTGTGATTTCAAAAAAGAATAAGAAATTTTTTGTATACATTAAGCTGATGCATTATCATCACATGTTTTATGTATTGAATAAAAACCGGTTATTAATTTTCATTTCAATAGTGTACTCCACTACTCAATATTACAACTATTTTTTTTCCCCATTTGTATCCTATGCTTTTTATTTAAAGAAAAGATAAAAATTCAGAATGCTTTACCATTAAAGTAATTAAAAAGTTATTGAAATATTCACTTATTAAAATAAATATTATTTGAATGTTACTGAAACAATGAGATCTTATCAGCTTGATAAGCCAGTTGACTTTAACCAACCTTTTTCAGTTTATACTAAACTGGTTTTAAATAAAGTCAAAATAATATTTTGAAAATTATTTTAAGTTTAAAAATATTACAAAATTTTTATGTAGAGCTTTGTTGAAGGAATGCAATTAAACTTGAAAATAAAGAGAAAAACTACAGCTGATAAATAATATTTTTGAAATATAAAAATTTATAAAAAATGTGCAGCTAAACATGAAGGAAAAGAAATAAAAAGTTTTTGAAATTTGATTTAATATTTTCAGAGATAAGGTATGAGCAAAATAAAAAAAGCGAACACCCTGAGTAACTTTTCATTAAATTATCGGTTTTTTCAAAAACTGGGTCTCAATCTTAATGGATTCAAATGCTAAACCTTAATTGTGCTAATTTTTGGTGACAATATTTTAATGATATAATAAATTTTGAAATAAGGCACAAAATGTACTTTTTTTCTGAATAAACATATCTTATTTCCTCGAACTCGAAATTCTGACTCAAAATATGGATGTTAGCTAGCCTCAATCTGTAAAATATGACAGCAATAGTTCAGGCAAGAGGGCAATCCAAAGTTTGAACCTTATGTTAATTTCATTTTTGGCATATTTAGCTAATGCGGGAGAAATTTTTAAGCGAATCGAAATATTTTTGTACACAATTATAGAATTCGTTAATCTAAAGGTAACTTCATTTAAGAAAATTTATAATTATTAATCATTTTTATAATTATTAAATCTTAAAGTAGTCAAAAAATTTTTGGAATTGTAATGTATACGAATAATCCTTTAGGTATTTCTTTAGAAATTTAAAAAGTGTACACATTATGTTAACTTAAAATCTGATATTACGCATCTGACTTAAACAAGTGACGTATTGTTTCTGTACAATTTCTGATGGATTGAACAAGACTACACAAATCAATGAACCAAATAGTACAAAAAGTGCACGAGTTTCATATATTAAAGTACTACTTCCGACGCATACTCATATGCTTCACATTGCTGTCAAAGAACTATCTTAACAGGTAAAATATAAGCTCACCGGACAAAAAATTAGTCACCCTAGTGCGCAAGCACCGATGAATCTTTAGGTTTCGTTAAATGAAGCGGTGGTCAAATGACGCGTTCAACTGCGTGCTCATAGCTTCAACGTGATCAAAGGCAAGTAGCTATTGGTGAAATATTTTTTTTGAAGCTGGAATTGTGTGTAAATGTGAGTAAGTGTAAGGATGTGATAGAGTGGCAAAAAGGGGCAATAGTGTTTGGCTGTGCCCATGGTCATACGGTGAATGAAATTTCTGGATTTGTTGGTGTTTCGATGCGGACTGTTCAACGTGCCTACAAGCAGTGGTGTAATACACGTAATCAAGGAAGACGTCAGAATTGTGGTCGGAAAAAGATCCTGCATGAAAGGGACCAGAAACGTGTTTCACGACTTGTCATTCAAAATCGCTTCCAAACCCGACAGGAATTGCTTCAGTTTATAAATGAAGGTCCATCCCAACCTGTTAGTGAGAGAACATTGCGATGGGAGCTGCATACAATGAATATTTGGAGTTGAACATCTCGTAAGAGGTCATTGCTCACACAGGCACATAAAGCTGCGCGACTTAAGAGGGCTAGAAGTCACCGAACATGGACAGTTGTTGACTAGCGGAATGAAATATGGTCTGACGAATCACGTTTTTGCCTTTATTCAAAAGACTCGCGTCGTCGAGTGATACGAAGAGCAGATTAAGCATTTCATTCGGACTGTGTGCAAGGTCAGGTTCAGGTCGAGGGTGGGTCTGTCATGTTTTAGGGGTGCTTTTCTTACTATGGATTGTGTCCCCTTACTGAGGTGGCCACTAGCATGAACCAACAAGTTAATTGGAACATTCTGGATTATTAGATGTTGCCTTTCAATCAACATCTTCATGAAAAGTGATGTTTTTCATGATTTCTCTAAGGGTGACTAATTTTTTGTCCGGTGTGCTTACTTTCCGATGAATCTTATATGCTGAGCTAAGAAATCAATCACGAGACTATCAAAGGACTAATAAACCTGTAAATAAAGCGGTTTTTGATTAACCATGGTTTCCGACGTTTCCTTACTTTCTGAAATTTTCAAGTTTCAGAATGTTACCCACCTGATTCTCAATAATATAGTTCATAATCAGATATCAAATTTTATGTTTCATTACTTAGTAATTTATGCGAACTTTGTTTAACTATGAATTAACACTTCCTTTCAAAATGAATAAATTTTCCATTAATATTTCTTCAGTCAAAAATTTTACTTCACTTAAAGTTTAAATATAATTGCATTTTAATTTTGAATCAAAAGTTTTTAGAGTTCATTAACAGAATAACTGTTCATTGAATTTCCTATGCTTTTTAAAATTAATTTTCTCTAAACTCATTTGTGCTATGCTTTGGGGATTGAATAAGTCATGCTACTATCTTAACACTATACAACTTAACTCTGATGAATTATTCTAGGTCTACAAAATAAAAATAAAAACATATATTTCTCCACTTATGTCAAAATATCAGAGTAGCTTAAGAGAAATGCACTTAAATTTATTAAAGTCAAGTGCTAAAATTTAATGTTTGCTCTCTCTGAAAATATTAAAATAAGACATCTAGCAATCACTTATGTACGCAAAAGACAATAAGTCAAAACACTATATTTAAAGAAGGATAAATTTCTTAGTGACAAAAACTAATAACAACATTACGCTTTAGTAATAAATTTTATTAAATTCTAAATTCATAAAATATACATTAATTTTTGGGTTTAAGCCAAATATACAATTACATTTAATGCTGCAATTTCAAAATACAACAATATGCAACATCTTTTTGGTCTTACAATGAACTGGATGCAAAATTTGCCAACTGCAATTTTCGTAAAGAAACTAGTATAAAACTTTTCCACAACTTCAATATTAACCCTTTCTCCTATTTTTATTAAATGATTTTGATTAAACTTTTCGTCATGGTTTGTTTGAATCCTTATTTTTAACTTAATAGCAGTTAACAGATTTTGTTACATTATGGAATACCAACAGTTTTGTTCTAGTACAGATGTGTAAAATGTAAAAACAATTACAACAAATTTGCTTTAAAAAGAAAACTAAACTATATGAATTATAGTACTGAATTAAGAATTTTTTTTAAAAAAAAGCCTTTAAAATGTACCAAAGTTGCAAAATACAGGTTTTAATTTGGAAAAAGTTTTCTAAACTGCATCCAGCACAATGTAATTTTGTACAAAAATTTTTTCCAGATTTAATTAAACTTATATTTTATACAAATTTTATTTATATTGTTTGTTGCCATAATTTTGTTATTCTAAATTACTGCTCAGTGTGCATTAATGAATAAGCTTAAATTTATATTCTACAATCGAAAAGGCTGCAATCATTGAGATTTAACGTTAAACTTTCGACGCAGTACGACGAAATTGTTCCACAGCAGAAACTTGCAGGCACAAATCGAAAAGTTCCGAAACGGCTGAATGAGTGTGAAACACGAAGAGAAAGCAGAACGGCCGTCTACCACCTCCACTTCATGCTCCACACTTCCCCAGACGTTACGAAACTTCCGATCCACACCTGCACACTTTCCTGTTGCAGATCGATGTCCCCGTAATGCACAAAAAGCATCCGTCGAATGCCAGTTCAAAGCAGCATTTTAATGAATTAAATTTCAAAATTTTTAAAACGTTCATTATTCATATTACACTCTTGTAAACTGTTACAGGAAGTTTTCGAATCTAATATTTTGTTTCAAAAAATTTACTTTATTATGCTGAATATGTGCTTGAAAATTTTGCTTCTTTTAATGCCGTCTGTTCATGAACTTTGGCATTTTAATATCTAATATTTAAAAGAAAAATATTTTATTTTCATTGAGCTGAATACATTCTAAATTTTTTTATTTAAATGCAGTCTCATCATGAATTTTGGCATTTTAATATCTATGTTATGAATACGTGAAATTTCGGTTGCGTTTTCAATACATTGTATAAAATGAAAAGACAATTTGAGAACAAATTAAAGCATGAAGTCCGTTTAGTTTAAATTCGATAAAAATCCGCAAAATTGTGATTTATACAATTTTAATCGTTAGTCTTACTATTTAATGCAATATTAGATGTCAAAGAAACATTATAAAGGGACTTTAAAAATGACGGTAAGTCTAAACTAGTTTCAGTTAGTCTTTAATTTAAATAATGGAATATTTAAGGTTTTTATGTAATAAAAAACGGCGAGGAATCGATATATTGCCAATAGAACTTAATATACGCAGTTAATTTTTTATTTATAAAATTTTTAATTTACCTCTGTCTGGAACGGTAGTGCTGTTCTTATCGGTAAGCATTCCGCACATACCTTAAATTAAAATACAATACTTTTAATTACCCACAACTTAGGGTTCGCAATTATTTTCCCGTCACATTTCTAGAGTATTATTTAAACTGTTATATTTGCCAGTATCCTATTTGGAACCTGATCGTATAGTAAAAGTTAGGATATATTTAAAATTGTGTAAGTACTTAAAGTCATATAGAGTGACTTTAAAAATTTCATTGCAAAAACTGAGCTTGCTTATCAACGGGAAATTAGAAATCTGAAAACATTTTATTTTTATTATTATATTTGAACGTATCCTCATTGTTTCAGAATTCCGAGAGCAAATGTGTTATTACCGAATTGTCACCTTTGCTACATAGGGGAAAAATGTATTTCCTAAATTTCAGTTGGTAACTTCCTTACAAAGTATACTTATAACTTAAGTATTTTGGATATGGGCTTAAGATTTGAAAGTAGTTATATAAAAAATTGGGATAAAATGTACTGCAGATATCTAACGGATTTCAGTATTTCTTAATTTAAATTAGAAAACTCACTTCTGAAGTTCGTCTCGTTAAGGAAACACGATATTTCAAAAAACATTCCATTGAATTTTTTTTAAATAATTTAACACAGATTTTGACTGAGAACAAACAAATAAGCATAAAAATTTAAGTAGGACAAAAATTAGGAATTACAACTTTATTGTATTTGATAATTTAAGATTTCCCTCAAATTTAAATTACGAGATACAAAGTAGAAATTTTGAGCAAAAAATCGCTCTTTACACTTTCATTGTGCCGTACATTTAAGTACCATTTAATTAATCCATACATCTAGACAAAAGATACTTGATGTGATAACTGAAGTTTGTAAGGAGAGTTCATTTTGAAACCTGTTACGAATTTACAATATTAGACAAAATTCCAATCTTAACAAATTTATATCTGGGTAAAATTTAAAGCATATTTTAAATAAGGGTGAAATGAGTAAAGTAACGCAATCGAAATTTTTGTCACTAACTGTTACTACTTTATGATATTATAATCATCTTTTTACCGAATTAAAATAGAACTACTTTGATTGTCTTAAATATTTTAGATTACAAAATAACTAAAATTAGCTTCAAAAAATTCTTTTGCAGATTAAGGTTCAAGTTGGACAAGGTTTGCGTTTGGTTAAAAGTTATAAATGTAATATTTTCAACGAACTCTATGTTGCAGATCTCAGATTGAAAATCCCCTATAACGCAATATTAAAAATTCCTCCTTATTTTACTTCATAAACGGACATCGGAATTTAAAATTTGGTTCAACTTGTTTAGATACATTTACTATATTTAATTTTAAATCTCGTGTATCGTGTATTGTAGATGAATTAAATGAACTAGCAGATTTCAATTACGTAATTTTGCTTCGTTGGGAACTAGTTTGTTATAAGCTAGATTAAAGCTATAAAACCGTGAAAAATAAATTGAAATAATCAAATTCTAAAGTAAAATAAGTAAGGGGTAAATTCTTTAATTTGTTGCAAAATCATTAAAATTAACATCTAGAAACGGAACTAGACTGAATATTCGAAAAATTAAATAATTTAGTTACTTTTAACCAAAATTTATAAAATTTAATCATTATATAATCAAAGTAAAAATTAAATTTATGGAGAAAATTTTATTTTCTGGAATTAAACACAAGATTAAATTCCCGGGCTATTTCATACCATGTTTTATTCCATTTACAAAAAATTACTCCGATAAATATTTCTCATAATCTGAAAACTTCCAAAACTATTTTCACCCCTTCAGTCATATTACATTAAATTTTATCAAGTTTTATATTAAAACATTTCGTTACTTTAACACACTACATCATTAGAATAAGTATTTCTTTTGCATTGCTTGATTGGTATCTAAAAAAGTACTTACTGTAACATAACATTTGCACTACTTACATGGACTGCATAGATCATTTTATATTTGATGCATAGTAACAACATTTCATAACATATATTCTTCGCAAGTTAAATTTACTAGTTTCATATCCTGGGATCTACAAAAATACAACATTTCTAGGAATCAGTATCGATTTTTAAGAGCCAAGAATGCTTTCAAATATAAAATAGCATAAAAGCGTTTTGCTTTGGTGTAGCATTCTGGGCCAGCTGTAGTTTTTTTAGAAACAATAGAGACCAGACGCCCGATATTTCTGATAGTTGTAGATCCCTGATATGTAACTTTACTGACACTTCTAAATACTTCTCGATGTTTAGATTATTAGTATTAATGTTAGTGTTTAGTAAAAGTCAAAGCATTTAGTAGTGTAACAGCGTTGCTGATACCAGTTTAAAATACCTGCATCAAAACCACATACTTACTGTAACAATTGGTTTTCCAAAATACTTACATCCATTTTATTACTCGCCGTTTTGGTAGTTTCTTATCAAGTATAAAATTAAATACTAAAATATTGTATCGATGTTTCACAAGCAATGCGAAAGAAATAAAATATTCCAAAGTATAATATAATTTCGATTTCATGAATACCATATTGAAAAAAAATACTGAGTCTTATACCTTTTCTTCCTAATCTTAAGAATTATTAACTAGTTTCTCAAATTACAATTCCTGATAAAATAACAATACTTATTTCACTTTTTAAAATTAAATCCTCTTAAACTATTTTCAGATTACGATATTAGCTAATAAAAATACAAGTACACTACTTTTGAAAGTGATAAATATAAAAACTTTAAAAATTAAGTTTCGCGTATTAAGGTCAGATAATATAAAATATTTCATTTAAAAAAAAATTGTCCCCAAATATTCAATCTTAAAAATGAGCCTGAATTTTCCTTCACAAAATTTAATATTAAAAATGAAACGCTTATTTGACTTTTTTTAAATTGATCACATTAAATTAGAATTTTTGATTAAAATCAAAAAAATATTATCAATATTACTTTTAAAAAATTCCTGTCAATATATTTTATAATATTTTTTTTGAAAATATACTTAACAGAAAAATTTATTTCTCTCAGAACTCTGAAAATTTTTTCCTCCAGAAATTAAGAAATCAAATTACGCGGTGTTGAGTATCATATGTAAGGTTTAATTATGGACTGATTCTAATGAAAATTATATTTGTTGTTTTATTTATATTTGTGTGCATGCATCCTCAGAAAGCAAGCAATAAGTAAAGTACACTTTAAACGAAACATTAAGACCGAAAATTATTAATATATTCCATTTAATAAATAAGTTTCATAAAAAGTAAGATAAAAATTCATTGAAAAGGAATATGGATGTAGAGCTTTAAAAATTTCTATGTTAAGAGTAACACGACACCCAGTTCGAATTATTAATTTATTCTATTTTAAATTAAAATACTATTCAGGTTAATGTAAAGTAAACTTAATTAACTGGATTTATGAATATTAAATTTTTTAGCAACGAAGAATATTTAATGAACAAGATCATAGAATGTTTGCTTCAGAAAATAGTTCGTCAAAAATACAATCCAGTTTACCACTAAAAACTATGTCCTGAGATTATAAAGTATATTTTTACACTGCGTAGAATGAATAGAATTTGGAGCTTTCTAACATGTTTATCAGTATAGGATATTTTTCTTTTAAAAGACTAAAATTTGCACCTACACTCATAGTATTAAAAACTAATCAAGTATTTCTTAAAAACTCCCTGAAATATTTAATTTGATAGAAATTTCAATGGGATCCCAAAATCATATGTCAACACGCGATATTTTTTGAAGCTGGACAATATTGATATCTATTTAGGCAAAAAGTTTTTAAATAATTATACTTGGAAAAAATTTTGCGTATACTACAAAAAGTATTTGTTAGTGCTTGGCTGTTTATTAAATTTATTTATTAGCTTTTATTTTAAATTATTTCAGGAATAGAACGAAGTTTTAATTTCTAATATAATATTTAAACCCACACAACACCAGGTGACTATTCAGTAACAAACCATGTAACATCCGAAACTATCACAGTAAAATTAAAGATTTGGTATATTTACAATTACTGATCATCCCTAGAACGTGGAATTTGTATATAATTTACTGCATTGCTTTGAAAAGTCATTTCTCATAAAATCTACCGCAGTTTTGAAACATACAGTAAATTTGTTATTTATCAGTTCAATTTGAAGATGTTGGAATTTTCTTTAAATAAAATTTTGAGGGACTTAGAACTTTAAAATACTCGAAGATTTGTTGAATGCATTAAAAGTTCACAAGTATAACATTCTATCGTTGTTGCGTAGAGTTTTTTATTAGCGACAAACAAAGTACGAGTAACGTGTAATACCAGAATTAAAAATCTCAGCCTCTAAATTTCGAATCGTATAAAAATTTCAATAGAAACTAGGGGATCAAAGCATTTGTTTTCTAATTACTCTTACTAAAACTATTTATGTTAATAATTTTATCATGCAATAATCTGTCCTCAAATTAAAAATAAATTTAATTAAAAATATTTTTAAAAATAAGTTGCAACAAAAACTGCATTCAAGATAAACCTTAAAAAGAGCGGCTAACTTCAAAGCTAGAAAATTAAAGAATTTTTACCTAAATTTTAACACAAAACAGCAAGGGAGACTTTGAATATAGCATGATTAAAAATTGTGTTGCATAAATCACTCATTTCCAACAATGATTTTTAAGTTTTAAAGTATTTCAAAACATTTAATTTCGAGAGAACAAGAAATAACCCATTATTGATATAGAAAAAGGGGACTGTCTTGGGAGGATTGTAAACTATTGTCATAGCTACTGTTATAATTGTTGGAGACATTCTAATAAAGTAGTGATGGAGGCACCCACTAATACCTAAAAGGAAGAAAGAACATTTATGAGCACAAATGAGTGCGTTCAATTTATTTATGCCAAGCCACAAATTTGAGTTGAAAAATAAACTTCTACTATTTTTTTTCTTTTTCTAATTTCTAACATTAAAAAAATCATTTAATTTTTTTTTATTATGTTTTGCTGCACCTGTTGGAATAAGTGTTAATGTTCAGATTAAAAGGGAACTGCTAAATTAGAAAAGATTTCATTCTATACAAATTTTTTGCTTTTAACCAAGGCTGAAAAAGCTGCTCCTGATATTTATGCTATGTATGAAATGGGTATCATAGCATAAAGAACCGTTTAAGATTGATTTGCTAAACTTAATGAAAATTCTACCCTCAAAAACGAACCTTACTCCGGCCGTCCAGTTGAGTAAGAGCAAAGTAAAATAGTTAACAAATATTCGAGTCCAACGAACAGAAGTCGCAGAAAAAAGGAGTTTGCTAATTTTTTTAAAAACAATTTTTAAGGAAGCTCAGTTACCAACCAATATAAATATTGATTGCAAAATAAACTAGAAAATTATGATCCAGGTTACGGATATTCTACGTTGGAAGTGATAATTCCAAAAAGTATACTTCTGTAAATAATACTAAAAAAAAGTAATCTAAAAATGTTTTAAAAAGTCCGGGTTAAGAAAATTCAAATTTTTTTTTAAAAAAAGTACGAAGTCTATTTTAGAACGGGGGAGAGACTACATAATCAATGAAAAGCAACGATTGATTAAAACTAAAAACATTATTTGCATCTCTTATAACTTATTTCTAGAAATAAAATCTTACTGGCCCTTCAAGATGCTTACTTAGATATACCATATGCAATTAATATCTAATAAAAGAATGAAAATTTTACCCAGTTTCATAATTGAATCAAGTTTCTATTTTAAAAATGCATGAATAGTAAAGAAAAAAAGCTCAATCAAAAATTAAAAAAATGTGGATTCAGCAAATTATTCCAGTTATTCTTAAAAGTATATAGAATGTTCAGTCAACTTGGCATAAGTGAAAGAAGATTCTATCAATGAATTAAAATTTGATAAATAAAATTCTCTTACTGATAGGAACTGCTCTTAAGCCAGTCCAGTGATTGCGTGACTCCCAGTCGGTAAGCCAGTCCAGTGATTGCGTGACTCCCAGTCGGTAAGCCAGTCCAGTGATTGCGTGACTCCCAGTCGGTAAGCCAGTCCAGTGATTGCGTGACTCCCAGTCGGTAAGCCAGTCCAGTGATTGCGTGACTCTCAGTCGGTAAGCCAGTCCAGTGATTGCGTGACTCTCAGTCGGTAAGCCAGTCCAGTGATTGCGTGACTCTCAGTCGGTAAGCCAGTCCAGTGATTGCGTGACTCCCAGTCGGTAAGCCAATCCATGATTGCGTGACTCCCAGTCGGTAAGCCAGTCCAGTGATTGCGTGACTCCCAGTCGGTAAGCCAATCCATGATTGCGTGACTCCCAGTCGGTAAGCCAATCCATGATTGCGTGACTCCCAGTCAACAATACAGTCTTAAATGCGTGGCTTTAATTTCAGTAGATGCAATAGCCAATTAACCTATAATGACGCAGCAATATTTAGAATTTCAAATTTCACATACATTTAAAAAAAATTCTTTTACGGAAAAGAAAAACAAATCATTCACAGACTTAAAATTTTACTAAAATCATGAATTTAAAATAAGCAATCTCATATACGACCAGTTTTTATAGAATTTAATTTGCAGGTAACTTGAGAAACTAATATAAGATAATCGAAACTTCTTTACACAAGTGTAGTTTAACTACTTGCAGATTCAACTGCTTTGTTGATGTCTTGAAATTTTTAGTGATTTCTAACTTTTTTTCCTTTTTTTTTTTTTTTTTTTTTTTTTTTTTTTTTGTTTAGGCCCAATCGCATTAATAAATCTGTTCTAGACGGTGAATACGCATTTATTTTTACGAATGTAGGATCAATATTTTGTTCATAAACAGTACTTATGCTATTAAATTAAAAGTAAATTTGTTTAAAAATTTCAAATTTTTGGACCTTTTATTTATGAACATTAAAAATGAATGCTGACCAAACTTCATTAAGCATCGTTCGACATGTTTAAAACACTTCCGTGAGAAAAACAGAATATGAATTTAATTAAATTCACTCTGATGAATTCTTCAAAAGATTACAATATCTAAGAAACCGTTCTTATTTACTCAAACATAATTAATCTTTGATTTTACTAAAACTGTCTCTTATTGAACAAAAAAGCACTTTTAGATATATTTATGCAGCTTAATATTTCCTATTTAATTTTAAAAATTAAAATGTTGCAATTTCTTTAAAAATAGTAAATTTTTAATAAAAGAAAATTTTAAAGCACTGCATATTTTGCTCTACACTACCAAAATGTCTATAGAGCAACAAAGATACACGTACCAAATATAACTGAAGCTGCCGTAGCTTAAATTTCTAAAATCCAGAAGGTTATTCGTAAGAGAGAATGAAGGTAATAATGCTCAGTTATCCAAACTACTAAGAGATTGCTACGTGGCGGCTGGATAGCTTAAATAGATTTTTATCTCATGGTCACAGTTATATTACTTGTGTTAGTCATTATTAACGAAAGATAATTTAGAACAAATGCAGTGATTCAGAATTCAAATCGTAACATAATAAATTGTATAACAAACAATCTGGATATTTGTATTAAAGTTGCCATAAGAGTATTGCTCTTTTACCAAATGTTCCGAAGGATAAAGATAGCGAGTTCAGTTTTCTTATAATCTGTATTCCAAATTTTAGAAGTACCATGAGGAGGTATGCTCTTTACTACCTTAATCCTACCAACGAAACTAATTTTACAAAAAACAATAAATTTCTTAAAGTCATTCTTAATAATTTAGATTTATGTAATTAATGAAAAGTCGTACCACATTAATTGTTTACTGAAGAATAAAAGCCAGAAAATTCTGGGCGTGGAAAGGTCTGAAAACTGAAGCACCAAATAGAAATAAAGAGAATCTCCACGTTTATAATCCAAATTTATCGTATAACTGCAACGACTATTTATAAGTACCACATGACTGTTTAATTATAAGACATAGAAACACAATATGATACTGCTGTGTAATATTTTATGTTCCAAAACAAAGTTTTTATGCAGATCCCTCAGTTCCTTGTATATTTATAAGTGCTGAATTTCTATTGAAACTTCGGGACTCGATCCTGCGACCTTCTCCTCTGTGATGCAACTGGAAGTAAGGCCCTAGAAATTTGACCACTGTGAGCTTAGTACCGAAACAGTTGTAGTGTACGAATGCGTCTAATTTGTCTTCGTATCCTTAAAAAGAGAAAATGCCCAGATCATCACTAAGAGAAATTATAGTGTTGCTGAATTAAGAAGTTAACAATGAAATCTTACAAATTTTACTTAAATTAAAATATACAATTATGATGAGGGGGCAGTTACTCTTTGATTCTTCAAAGAAAAAGAAAAATATTCTTAGAATTGAAGAATTTTGCGAAGTGTTCTATTATCCGTAGGATTTAGTGACTTTGCTGTTGGGGTTGTTAATTTATGTCGCACTAGAGCTGCACAATGGGCTATTGGCGACGGTCTGGGAAACATCCAGGAGGATGATCCGAAGACATGCCATCACAATTTTGATCCTCTGCGGAGGGGATGGCACCCCCGCTTCGGTAGCCCGACGAACTGCGAGCGAAGTCGAGCACTTTACGGTAGTACAGTTTAATGAGAACCAATACCGCACACCCTCGGTCCCTACGCAGATTGATCCAAGTGGTCAGCCACCCGCACACTGACCGCAACCAGTGATGCTTGACTTCGGTGATCTGCTGGGAACCGCGTCTTAACAATCAGTCCACTGCGGGACTAGTGACTTTGCTGTTGGGTGACAAACTGAAATCGTTGGAAGATTTGCATCTTGGCTTTTCTAAATCACCCCAGCACTATAAAACGGTAAGTAGGAAGGTATTTTATTTACGACGCAGTAGAACTGCACAATGGCCTATTGGCGACGGTCTGGGAAACATCCCTGAGGATGATCCGAAGACATGCCATTCCAATTTCGATCGCCTGCAGAGAGAATGGTTTCCCTGCTTTGGTAGCCTGACGACCTGCACGCGAATTCGAGCACTTTACGGTAGAACAATTTAGGGAGGACAGGATACGGCGTACCCTCTGTCTATACGTACGCTGATCAAATTGGTCAGCCCCCAGCCAAATGACCGCAGTCAGTGATGCTTGATTACGGTGTTCTACAGTTAACCCGACTCGATTTCTTGAGTTTACGACTACAGATTTCAAACACGGTTAGCCTTGTAATTTTAAACCCAATCAATCCAGAAGACAACGAAACTCCTGGATCAAGTATCGGGTGAAATTTGCCTTCTTAAAGGACTTTTTGAGGAAGATAACTCCAGTTTGAGTTACATAGTGGGAAAATACACGAAAACCTCCCACAATTAGCTTGACGGCTAGGGGACTCTAACCCATGATCCACTGATCCGTCTACGACTGAAGATAATTTACGTCAGCCCTGTGGTTGGCGCGAGCCGTGTGCGGACTAATTTATACCCTTTATATCACTATACATGAATTATTTACACGTGTAAGGTATATTTTCTGTAACACCGTTCTACTGGAAACTGTGTCTTTGTTATCTTACATTGCATACGCAATGTAGTTTCATGTTGTACATTGCGGGACCACTAAAAGTGTACTTACAAGGACTAAATTAACTGCTTAAAACCAGTATCTGCGCTCCCCACCTCATGTAAGAAGGATTATCAGTATAATCCAAAAGTCGATTTTCGTCTGTACAAATAATAATGATAAGATGACAAATGTAGGGTCGCAAGTTTCCTAATCAATATTACTAACCTAATAACCTTATTGCTGAAAAACTTTGAGAAAAAAAAGTCCTCAAATTCTAAAAATTATCAATTACCTTTTCTCCCGATTAGCGTCACTCTATATTTTAAAGGTTTCATGGTATCAAATTGCACTGTATCATCAAGCGTTCGCTCAAAACCGAAAAACAAATCGAGAGAGAGCAGATAAACGGAATCCAACCTAAAATCTAAATCAGTGATGGTAATTTTGTTGTTGTAGTTCATTTACGTCACACTAGAGCTGCACATTGAGCTATTGGTGACAATCTGGGAAATATCCCTGAGGATGATCTGAGGACATGCCATCGCAATCTTGATCCTCTGCAGAGGGGATGGAACCCCTGCTTCGACAGCTTGACGACCTGCACGCGAAGTCGAGCACTCTACGGTAGATCAGTTAAACGCGGGCCCATACCGCTCACCCTCGATCCTTCTCAGACTGAGCCAAATTATCACCCACCTGCACACTGTCCGCAGCTAGTGATGCTTGACTTCGGTGATCTCCTGGGAACCGTGTCTTAACGATCTGTCCACCATGGGACATTCAATAAATCGGAAACGCTTTTAAGTATTGCAAATATAACTTGGTTTAATTTAGACATAATTTTGGAAATGTTCATTTAGAAAATCCCCTACCTTCCCCTATACGTTTCCCCCCCCCCTGTTTTTTTAGGCAAAAAGGGCAGTTTTGTGGGGTGGAATTGAATTTCTTCTAAGCAGACAAGTGAGAGATTGTTCCCAGCGTACGCTGAATTAAACGAGATTAATCCTCAAGAGATCGCACTAGTTGAGAAGTTATAAGCGTTTCATATACAAAAAGTACAAATTTGTACTAGTACCTATTACATATGAGACGTTGCTTCCATCAATTTTTTCAAGGTGAATCGAAAGAAATTATACACAAGTCATCAGAATACACAGTGGGCCAGCATCCAAGGTTTCGTGGCCAAAATTAGTATTTCGCTAAAATTTGTTTCAAAATTTGGAGGTTTTTATTTAAAGGTTTTTATGTGCAGGTAAGTTGAATTCATAGTTTAAATTTTGAAATGCACTAAAAATATCCAAAAAAACAAAAGGGCGGCTGAAATATGACGAGCAAAAATAAAAGTAATAATATAGTACGTTTGAATAATTAAATATAGCAATGAAAATATAATAATTTTTGTAATTTTATATTAAAAATGAAAAGCCAATTATATTTCCGAAGTAATATTACAAAATAACGCGAATTAATTACAAAATAACGCGAAAACATGAAACAAAACATAATTTTTGTTTTTCGGTATATTCAGTCCACCTTTGCAATACGGGCAAAATGGGGCAGGTTTTTTCGAAAGAAGAAACATCAAAGAAGAAAACAAAAAAAAGTTTAGCTTATTACCTCGTGGAACTTTTTGGAACTAAGTTTCGAAAGTCATTCAAACATTGTCAAATGTCAAATGATAAGATATGAACTATAAGTTTGGCAAGAGTATTAACTAATCCAACAAATTGAAAAATTGTATTATAATTTCAGACTAATTACTCTGATAAAAATGTAACAGTAAGGTGAAATTCCTATATATATATTTCTGAAATAAAACTTTAAAAGTTAAACTTAAAAATTTTTTTAACATATTTTTCATTACATTGTACTTTCGCTGGTCCAAAAAGTAAATTATAATATTTGGAATGTTTAAGAATACTTAATTTGGACTATATTAAAACTGCCTACACATATTTTAGTTGCAAATTTAATTTTTTAATTTTGCCCAAAGATCATGGTCTTCTGGCCCACAGTGGAATAGTTCAAAAGTTGTTTTAATGACTTGAGTTTAGTATCATTCGATTCAGCAGTGCCTAAACATAAAAACAGTGCATAATTTCCTTTATGTAGCTATATTAAATTGACAAATAGGTACCAGTACAAATCTGTACTTTTTATAGATAAAATATTTATGACTTCTAAACTATTAGTACAATTCCCTTTGTGAGTGACCTCATTTAGCTCAACGTGGAAAAATTCATCGGAAACAATACCTAACTTGCCTGTCTAGACGAAATTCAATATTCTCCTTTAAATCGACCCCATCCAGAAAGGGGAGATGTACATATGAGTAAGTCTAAATTTACTCATGTGCAGTACAGATGTACAGTAAGTCTAAATTTACTATGCTAAATAGCGTTTTGGATTGATTGATTGTTAAAATACCTTTATTTTCGCTAGTTTAGATTTTAGTGAGAATTTCTTATTTTTGATGACTTTGTCGTTTGACGATAGATTGTCAATTGACAACATGAAAGCTTCAAAAAATGTTGGAAGTATAAAGAGTCGCTAATAGAGAGAAAAATTAATTAATAATTTTTAGAATTTTTAGGACTTTTTTAAAAACATTTCTAGCAAGAAAATTTATTAAATTTCATAAATTTTTCAACAAGTTATTTAAGCAATATTGAATTCTTATCTTCGCAGTGTAGCAATAAAAATAATCTATTGGAAATAATCAAGGCATTATATTTTATGTCTTCTTTTTTTCCCTTTTTCTTTCTTCTTCTTTACTTTTTTTCTTTTTTCTTCTTCTTTTTTTCCCTCTTTCTTTTTCCCCCCTTCTTTTTCTTCTTTTTTTCTTTGTTTCCCCTTCTTTTTCTTCTTCTTTTTTTATGAACCGATGGCAATATAGACGCATTCGTACTCTACACTGTATAAGTTCACTGTAGCTCAAGTCGTGCAGGCGGGACGCCATACCGCGGGAGAAAACTTTCGTTGCAAATTCTCCTTCATTACTAATTTAAAAGTAGGTTCACGCAAACCTAGAGTAAGTCATAAAGCTTTAATTGCTGGAAAAAAAAAAAGACTTCAAAATATTAAAATGCAAACAGAAGAGAACTTCTCCGTTGCGTAATCCAAAGTTGTTTTCTCATAATTTATTTTCATTTGCATATTTTAAAATTTCCTTTTCAGTATTTGAAACCTTATGACTTACTCTACGTTTGTCTGAAATCACTTTTTCTACACTTTAAATTAATAATGAAAGATAATTTGCGAAAAAAAATTTCTTCTCCCTCATAATTCCTGCTGCACCAAGGTTCAATAGCACTTACAAATATGCAGGAAAACGAGTGATCTGCATAAAAACTTTATTTTGAAACATAAAAATTATACAGAAGTGTTATATTGTGTTTCTATGTCTTATAATTAAACAATGTTGTTGTTGCACTTTTCAAATATGCAGGAAAATGAGTGATCTGCATAAAAACTTTATTTTGAAACATAAAAAATTATACAGAAGTGTTATATTGTGTTTCTGTGTCTTATAATTAAACAATGTTGTTGTTGCACTTTTCAAATATGCAGGAAAACGAGTGATCTGCATAAAAACTTTATTTTGAAACATAAAAAATTATACAGAAGTGTTATATTGTGTTTCTATGTCTTATAATTAAACAATGTTGTTGTTGCACTTACAAATATGCAGGAAAATGAGTGATCTGCATAAAAACTTTATTTTGAAACATAAAAAATTATACAGAAGTGTTATATTGTGTTTCTATGTCTTATAATTAAACAATGTTGTTGTTGCACTTACAAATATGCAGGAAAACGAGTGATCTGCATAAAAATTTTATTTTGAAACATAAAAAATTATACAGAAGTGTTATATTGTGTTTCTATGTCTTATAATTAAACAATGTTGTTGTTGCACTTTTCAAATATGCAGGAAAACGAGTGATCTGCATAAAAACTTTATTTTGAAACATAAAAAATTATACAGAAGTGTTATATTGTGTTTCTATGTCTTATAATTAAACAATGTTGTTGTTGCACTTACAAATATGCAGGAAAACGAGTGATCTGCATAAAAACTTTATTTTGAAACATAAAAAATTATACAGAAGTGTTATATTGTGTTTCTATGTCTTATAATTAAACAATGTTGTTGTTGCACTTACAAATATGCAGGAAAACGAGTGATCTGCATAAAAATTTTATTTTGAAACATAAAAAATTATACAGAAGAGTTATATTGTGTTTCTATGTCTTATAATTAAACAATGTTGCACTACTTAGAAATATTCGTTGTAATTATACGGTGAATTTCGGCGTCCTGCAGTGAACTGATCGCTAAGACAGGGTTCCCAGTAGATCACCGAATTCAAGCATCACTGGCTGTGGACAGTGTGCGGGTGGGT
Source organism: Parasteatoda tepidariorum (assembly GCF_982258835.1). Taxonomy (NCBI): domain Eukaryota; kingdom Metazoa; phylum Arthropoda; class Arachnida; order Araneae; family Theridiidae; genus Parasteatoda; species Parasteatoda tepidariorum. The sequence goes on from NC_141761.1 coordinate 26,677,583, forward strand.
GACCACTTGGATCAGTCTGCGTAGGGACCGAGGTTGTGCGGCATTGGTGCTCGTTAAACTGGTCTACTGTAAAGTGCTAAACTTCGCGTGCAGGTCGTCGGGAAACCGAATCACGGATGCCATCCCCTCTTTAGAGTATCAAAATTGTGATTTCATTTCTTCGAATCATCCTCAGGGATGTTTCCCTGACAGTCGCCAATGGCCCATTGTGAAGATCTAGTGCAACGTAAATAAAGTGTACCTGCCAGAAGTATTCATCCAATGATAGTGGGTTCGAGTACCATTAAAAATAGTCCGTCGCCAATAACCCATTGTGAAGCTCTAGAGTGACGTAAATTAAATACCTACTTACCTAATGTTTTTTAGTGCTGAGGTGATTTAGCAAAGCCAAGATGCAAATCTTCCAACGATTTCAGTCTGTCACCCAATAGCAAAGTCACTGAATCCTATGGCTAATAAATATAGATATTGCTAATAAATATAATAAATAAATATAGTTGGCTAATAAACATAGTTACTTCAATAGTTATTCTAAGAATATATATATATATATATATATATATATATATATATATATATATATATATATATATATATATATATATATATATATATATATATATATATATATATATATATATATATATATATATATATATATATATTTCCTTTGAAGAAATAAAGAATCCCAGCGAATAATTTAATTTAACAAGTAAGATTTGTAAGATTTCATCGTTAGCTTCTTAATAAAGCAATACTATAATTTCTCTTAGTGATAATTTGGACATTTTCCCTTTTCATGATACGAAGACAAATTAGACGCATTCGTACACTACGTTGTTTTGGTACTAAGCTCACAGTGATCAAATTTCTAGGGCCTTACTTCGAGTTGCATCACAGAGGAGAAGGTCGCAGGATCGAGTACCGAAGTTTCAATAGGACTCCAGCACTTATAAATATACAAGGAACTGAGGGATCTGCATAAAAACTTTGTTTTGGAACATAAAAAATTACACAGCAGTATCATATTGTGTTTCTATGTCTTATAATTAAACAGTCATGTGATACTTATAAATATTCTGCGGTAAGCCAGTTCTGTCAATATATATATATATATATATATATATATATATATATATATATATATAGTAAATACAGTTAGGGTTCTTACGCTTAGGCTAACGCTTTTTTTATAATTTAAAACATAGAGTTTTCTCTGCATACTTGGAGATCAGGAACTTATTAGAGAACATTAAACTAACATAAACTTAGTAAATTATAATTTTGTGTACTTTTAATAATATTTGTTAAAAAAGCGACTCAATAGTTCTTAGAAATAGTTATTTCATTGTAATTTATTGATTTGACTGTTTATCTGTTGAGCTCGCCAAGATGGCCATCAAACTCATAAAATATGCGAAATTAATTTAACCACATTTTTTTCAAATAAATGCATTTTCAAATAATAACATATTAAAATAAAATTAAAAAAACAACATTAATATTTTCTTGTTTAGAAGGTAATTAATACTTGCATATATTTTCTAACAACAGCATTTTAAGATGCTGATATTGACGGAGATGGGAATATATTGATATGGGGGGAAATTAAATCCGTTTTTATTTGCCCAATATGACATTTTTCAAATTCTCTAGTGTTTTGGAGTCATGGTTTCCATAAATTAATTCAAACAATGAGTCAATCACCCCCAAAAAAAGAAGGAAATGAGTTGTCTTTAATTCAACTGTTTTTTCTTCTTTTTCTTTCTAATTAAATGGTTGAATCATTAAACTGAGTTATTTAAACGAAAATCACTTTTCGTAGGTTTTGGTAGACACAATAGTTTTAATATAATGTCAACTTCAGAGAAAATTATTTTGGAGACAGATGATTTTGGGGAAACTAGAAAGATTTTTTACTTGATATTAAAAACATTTGAAAATGAAATTAAAATACAAATAAATTCACTAGGAATCATTCACTAGGAAACTTGTAAGCAATTCGACATCATTTATCAAAACATTTTTCAAACAGTATGTCATGAAATATGACGAGTCCTGTAATAATAACAATTGGTTACAATCTCATTATCATTTCTTGCTTCTCCTCCTTAATTTGATATGTTGAAAAATAATATTTTTTCTTTTGATATCGTTAGTTAATACCATGTGGCAAAAATTAAGAAAAATTAAAAACATGAGAATTTCATTTCAATGTAAAATGCATTTACATAGTAATTGCCATTTTAATCATTTGTTAAACATTGCAAGCATTGTATATTTTTCAGAACTTCCATACTTGCAACAAAATAGATATTGAAGCATCAAAATAAATTAAAAAAATAACTTAGTTATTATTCCATTAACATAAATCAGTTTTCAACTAGCAAAAAATATTTCAATTTATTAATATGTTTATAACGCTAAGAATCCTTAGTGTTTAATCTGATATGTTTAGCATATTTATAGGGCATTTTGAGTCTTTAACTTATTTGTCTATATTTTAAAAAATTTTGAGATGCATGTTATGAAATGAGATGCATATTGCATTTTATTTTCCATGATCAAACAAAATGTTTTTTTTTTCTTCTTACGATTTAAAAAGCTTTTTTGGCATAAAATAAAAATGAATTGTACGAAATATTATTTGAAGAGACATTTCAAGACTTCAACTAAAATAAAAGTCTTTAACCTGCAAAAGGTTTGAATTAAAATATGACAAATTAACATTATAAATATAATTGATATAATAATAAATATAAATATTAATATAATATTGATGATAAAATTAAAATAAGTGATAGAAAAAGATATAATTGTTGATCTTAAGAAAAGTGCCTTTTAAAACAATGATTTTTATTTTTTATATATTGCACCAAATTTCCTACGTATGTCTAACAATAATTATTATTACTCTATCAAATTATTTTCTTTTTGAAATCAAGAAGTTTAAAGGATCACAGATTTTAGTTCAAATTTTAAAAAAAAAAAATTAAACTTTAGGTTTATATTTTACATTTAAAGTGAATGGTAACTTCAAACTATAAAGTATTTGTGGAAAAGTAGAATTTTACAATACTTTATTAAAATTGTGTCCTTTGTTAACCTCTTATAACTCATTGAGATAAGCACAGTTCTATTCATGTGGATCACACTGAAATCCATTCATATTCAAAGTTACAAATTTGACTGAAAAATATAAGTTGATTAAAGTTATAATAATAGTTCATTACAAAAGTGATGCATCATATGTTTCTTCTTCTTTAAATGATCTACAGCCTACTACAGTCGAAGGCCATCACAGTAAGCTTCCTCCAACGAACCCTCATAGACGCCAACGATGGATCTTTAATGTCTGCACAATCCATCCATATTGTGTCTTACTCGTATGAGGTTAGTCAAAAATATATTTATTTCCTTGTTTTTGGTACTTTTTAAAAATGTTGGTTTTTAAATTTTCATTTATGTAATGGTGATATGTTTTAAATTCATCATTAGGGAATTTATTGTCTCTTGTATGGACATCAGGAAAAGAACTTTATTTGAATTTTGAGGACTCTAGCAAGTAAGAAAGTGAGTAAAAGTTCAATTGTCTAAAATTCTATTTGGGAATGAAAATGCCATATAATTTCAGCTGGCAGAGGTTAGAAAACGGTTGAAACTTCTAATATAATCCAGTACAGATTTCTAATTAAAGTTTACGAAATCTAATTAAAAAGTGAGAAAACATTTATGGATAGCAAATTTCCATTGGTGATAAGGTAACAAAACATTAACGTAAAACGACATTTTTTTTCTTGAAAACATGAGCTTTAAAGAGTTTTTTGAATTTAGTGCCCAACCCTAGCTATTATGCAGCTGAATTGTAACAGCACTCGATGCTTAAAATATTATTAACTATAAAAATGTTGAATGTTCGTTGTAACAAATAAGTAAATTAAAAAAAAATTCATGAAAACTTCAAAACCAACCAAATAAAAAAATTTAAAAGAAAATTTATCAAATATTACAATATTTTATTAAATTATTTATCAAGATTCGCCTGATGAAAACTGTTACAAATTTAACAGATTTAATTAGGCTGTTACTTAATCAGTTGAATCCGTGATTTAAAAAAATTCGCTTTTTTTTAGTCATTGTTCCTTTTTAAATACTAAATTATTATTTTTCTTAAACGTATGTAAATAAGGAGTTTCTAACGAGCAAAATAAAATGTCTCTGTTCCGGGAAATTAGATTTTTTAGTTCGGAGACCGCAAGTTTCCAGATATTAAAATTTCTCATAAAACACAAATTCCAAGTTATCTTAGCTCCAGAAAAAAAATTTACTTCTTGAACCTCAAAAAAGCAATCCGCGATTTTAACTTGTGGAAAATTTATGAAATTCCAGGAAAATGTGGATTGTCGTTCATAGAGCAAACAAAACAGGCTCTCTAACATTGACTCAAAGTACAACGAGACGACATCACAAATCAAGGACTCCGCCATTTTTCTATCAACAGAAGGCTATAAGGTTCGATTTTTTCCTCATCTCATATGATTCATAAATGCATTTCATGCGTTGACCTGATTTCATGATTTTTTTTGGAGAGTTCCTACATTATTAAAGCTCTAATGTTAATAATATTGCTGCAGCGCCATATTTGTTGAACAGTTTTAAAACAACAAATTCCATATTTTTAACTGTAGATTTATGTTTCTAATATGACGTAACCAATGTTGTATAGAATCATACGTGTTTTTACCAGTTTTCCTATTGATGATTGCTGACCATTGCAACACCGAAATGCGTATAGATGTTTAATAAGAATTTTATCATTGTTCTTAATGAAATTTTATAATGTCACAAGGAATAATTAATAATATCTTGTATTGTAACATAACCTATGTGGGATTAAATCTTCTCAGTTTTACCATCTTGGTTTTAATAAAAGTTTTATACTAACACAAACCAGTGCCGGATTAAGCGTAAGCGGGGCCCTAGGCCAGTCAAATTTTTGGGGCCCTTAGATTTAAATTTTTTTCTCGTATATTTTTTATTCATTCAAATATAAAAGTATTTATACATCTTTTCATTTAAGAAAGCATATTTAAAATTAAAATAAATAATAATAAATTAAATTTTACTTTATTTTGCATTAATTAGAACTAAAAAATAATCATAATATTTTATAATCATAACATATAATATTTGAAATTGATTTTCTTTTTAAAAAATCATTGTTTTTCGCAATTTTTTTAAAATCCATTTTAAGGGGGCCCCTAATCATTGGGGGCCCCAGGCCATGGCCCAATCTGGTCTAATGGGTAATCCGGCCCTGACACAAAGAATCAATCTCGTAATTTTATAAAGCATACTTATTTTCGTTTTCGGATGGGAAATGAGGCAAATACTTATTGAAGTGATACTTCTTATGAGACTTCCAACAAGGTTGCGTTAAACGTTTAACGCTACATTTTTATTGGCCGGGAAATCACGTGGTAGGATCCAGTTTTCCCTCATTCATTTCCATATTGTTTTGGTTCTCACTAGCATAAAAATAATAAAAGTATTGTTTTTCTATAAATATTTTTTTAGTTTGTTTTGATACACATATAATTTGATAGGGTAGTATTTTGTATTTTCAAACTTAGTGGATAACAATTGTAAAAAATGAATGAAAACAATCCCACGGACAATGCGACGGATTTAAGGTTAGGTCAAGGTACGTCTCTTGTGAATATCAATTGATTGTTAAGTTTTCTCTTTTCTAATTGCCATTCATATTTCACCAAATGCAGCCATGAGGGATATTTAATTATTTATTGCAAAATCTTTATTGCCACTACTATCCACTGCAGGTTCACAAGCTCTGGCAGACGTTACTGGTGAAGAAATTGATTATTGTGGGCGGCCTGTGATCCTTGCAGGAGATTTTAATGTGAATTTCTCGTTACCAGAAGCTGAAACATTGTTAACCTTCCTTAAAGACAAATTTGGATTGGAAACGATAAATGGTAGGAATGATCCAACAACCAAAGGGGTAACTACCATTGATGCAGTTTTTGCAAGAAATATTGAAAAAATAGAACTCAAACATTTCGTATCTTACTTTAGTTATCATAATCTCATTGTAAATGTTATAGATTTGGATATTTCTCCACTCGAAAATGATAATTAAAAGATGCGATCAATTGTGAATTGTAAGCTTTGTTAATAAAGTTTGTCTTAAAGAAACAATATGATTTCACTAAAAATCAATTTCTACCCCTTCCTATTTTCATTTCCACATTACGAAGTATCACTTCTTCCGCGCGGAGGGACTCCACACACTATTTTTTTATTATATTTAATATTTATTGTTTACTTACTTTCATGATTGTTAAACCGTTATATAACCCATTGATAAGGTCAAAAAAATTTCCTCAATAAGTGCACTAAAAAAAAATTTTATTTTAACAGAAACATTACTTTTATCAGCTTGAAATATAACAATATTGTGATAAAAAACAAAATGCCAATAGTTTTAAATACTTCACATTGCTGATCTTAATCAGCAGGGTGAAAGTGTGCACGTGAACATTAATTATTTTCTTATTGCATATTTAGTATTCCATGTTTTGGCAACAGCAGTTCTTGTGTACGACATAGATTTTGAGTTTTTAGAATAACGGTGTGTGTAAATTTTAATAAAGTATTGATTTGTTTTTCTTTTAAAAGTTGTTTCTTACATTATCAGAAGTGGGGTTAACAGGCAACTGTAATTAATTTTGAGTTTTGAGTTTGAAATGGCATTTTTATCGCGACTTCGCAAAGATCAGTTACGTTACGTAGCTAATGAGTTATCTGAAGATGTTTCGTCTACTACTTTGAAAATCCCTGACTTGAGAAAGTTAATATTGAATAACGAGAAATACGATGAAGAAATGGTTCGAGGAATGGTAGAAAATTTAGTTGAAGACGCCGAGCGCCTTCGTCAAGAAGAGAAAGAAAAAGCCGATCGCCAACATGCATATGCATTGGAAAAAGAAAAAGCCGATCGCCAACATGCATTGGAAAAAGAAAAAGCCGATCGCCAACATGCATTGGAAAAAGAAAAATCCGATCGGGAACATGAATTGGAACTCAAGAAGTTAGATATTGCAGATAAAACTTCAGAAGTAGTCGAAACTGAAGTAATAACATCGTCGCCAAAAGTTGATTGGCAGTCACAACTGAGAAAGTTTTCTACGAGTAATGAGGATATCAGCCTTTATTTAGTACATTTCGAGAGAGTAATGAAAAGAGTACAAATGCCAAGTTCATTGTGGATGGCATGTTTAATTAACCAGTTACCAAGTGAAATTGTCCAAATGATAATGAGAGAACCAGAAGAACAGTCAGAAAATTATGACTATGTTAAATCTCTTTTGCTTAAGTGCTACAGACTAAGTCCTGAAAAATTTAGACAACTTTTTTATTCTCATGAGAATACTGATGGAAAGTCATGGAAAGAATACTACCACGAGCTTGAAACGTATTTTAATGGGTGGACTGCAGGACTTAAAATAAGTAGTTTTGAGAGTTTAAAAGACCTGATCATCACAGATCGAATGAAAGCTCGGGTGCCGCCAGATATACGAGAACGTTACTTGGATCAGTGGACCCATATAATTTCACCCTATACATTAGCTGAAAAGGTAGATGAATTTATTGAACTCAAAGATGTTTTTAAGAATCATATTCAGTATAATAATAAATATGGTAACAATAAGTTTTTGAAAGAAGAAAATATCGCCAAGGGCAAACAAACAGAGCCAAGTCGAAGTACAACTAATAATCAAACTGTTTGCTACAATTGTTATGATACCGGCCATTTTGCCCGTGATTGTGTAAAGCCAAAACGTCCAAAGTTTTGTACTGCCTGCAAAACAGAAGGACATGGTACAAAGGAATGTCCAAGGAGAGCGTCTTTCCCATTAGTCAATGCAGTTTCGTTTTTACCCAGTTCCAGTAATAGTACAACGAAGAATATTATCATAGAAAAAGTAAATACTAGTGCTCTTATGGATACCGCTGCTGATATATCTATGTTAAAATATAGTTTTGCGCAAACGCTTAATAAAAATATTCATAAAAACATAGTTACACGAATTCGAGGTATTGGAGGTTTAAGGGAGTCACTAGGAATTATCATACTTAATGTGACTATAGACAGGGTAAAGCTGAAGGAAGTTCTGTTTTATGTAGTAACTGATGATACATTTGAAGGCCCGGATGTTCTCATCGGAAACGACATCATTGACTCACCCGAGATAATAATGGTTAGAAATCAAGGCAGGTCTAAGTTAGTTCACGTGGAAGAGCTGGATTTTTTGCATGATTTCCAGATTAATGAAATGCCTGATAGGGTTGTGTTGAAGACCCTCGAAAAGTGCGCGATTGAACCGGGTACAGTTCAAATGGTAACTGTCTTCAGTGCATGCAAATCTCAAAACGGATTTATTTCCTGCAGTGATCGAGATGGTCTATGCAAGGATGTTACGTTTGCTATCCACGATGGTAAATCCCAAGTGCCCGTCGTGAATCCTAGTAGCGTAAAATTACAATTAAAGAAAAATCGCGTTATCTTGCGAGGAAATTTGGTATCTGAAAATAGTTACAATTCAATGGTTAAAGAAGATGCGGATTCAACCCCAGCCGTTTTATTAGCAAAAGAAATTGTGCGAAATCCTATCGATAGAGAATGTGTTAAAATTGGACCATCAATAAATAAGGAACGGCAGCAAATTTTATGCGATTTGTTAAATGAATTTAGGCTGTGTTTTGCTTTAAAACAAGATGAACTAGGATGCATTAATAATACTATAATGCGTATCATTGAGACACCAGGTAGTTAACCTGTTTCTCGTTCACCCTACCGAGCTTCGAACTACGAGAGACAAGTTTTAAGAGAAATCGTTCAAGAATTAAAAGATCAGGGTGTTATTCGTGACAGTTCTTCTGAATACAGTAGTCCTGTTTTGCTTGTATCTAAGAAAACTGGTGATCATCGTATGGTAATTGATTACAGACATTTAAATTCACAAACTATTAAGGATAAATTTCCATTACCCTGCATCGATGATTTGCTTGAAAGACTGTCTGGTTTTAGTTTATTCTGCATCCTTGATGCATGTCAAGGATTTAATCAGATAGCAATGGATGAAGAATCCTCACGAAAGGCAGCTTTTACAACTCCTGATGAGATGACATCCTGATGACATTATGAGCCTACACGCACGTTGGTTTTTTGGCTTATCGAATGGACCACCTGTTTTTCAGCGAGCGATGTCATTAGCTTTGGGTGATTTGCTTTGGAACGGTGTATCGTGTTATATTGACGATATATTCTTTGGTTCGATCGGCTTTGATGATATGATAGTGAAGCTTCGACAAGTACTTGAAAAGTTGCTAAAAGCTGGGGTAACACTGAAGCTATCTAAATGTGAATTCGGAATGTCAGATATTTAGTATTTGGGATTTGTAATTGATAAAAATGGAATACGACCAGGTCCAAGAAAACTTGCTGCCATTGCTGAATACCCCGCTCCTAAGACCAAAGATGAATTTCGTCGTTTTCTTGGCTTAACAAGTTTCTTTCGCCGATTTATAACACGATATGCTTCAATTGCTGAACCCCTCACAAGGATGCTAAAGAAAAATTCATCGTTCACATGGACTGATGATCAAAATGATGCTTTTGAAAACTTACGTTCTAAATTAGTATCGAGACCAGTGTTGAAACTATTTGATCCACGCGATGAAACTGAATTACACACTGATGCAAGCTTTGTTGGATTAGCTGGAATGCTCTTGCAACGAAATAAGTCTAGTGCTTTTCAGTTAGTTTATTCCGTAAGTCGCCGAACAACTCCTGAAGAAGAAAAGTATCATTCAAGTCGTTTAGAACTGATAGCTGCGGTATGGTCAATGACTAGACTTCGTCCTTTGTTGTTGGGTTTGCAATTTACATTAGTCACCGATTGTTCAGCAATAACATACTTGAATACGCAAAAGAACATTAAACCCCAGGTAGCGAGATGGACTGAACTGTTGAGCGAATTTAATTATAATGTTAAACACCGAGATGGTACTAAAATGGCTCATGTAGATGCCCTTAGTCGTTCACCAGTCGAAGAAAGAATTTGCACACCATTGCATGAAATAGACATTACGAGTCCTGTAGAACTAACAAGAGAGCCTACGGTATTTTACATCTCTACTGAAGAAGACAGGGTAGCCCTCATACAAGCTCAAGATCAAGATTTGCAAAAAATTGTATTTTCCTTAAGAAAAATAAAGACAAATAGATCACTAGAAGAAAAACAACTAGCCGATAATTTCGAGTTGATTAACGGAATACTTTATCGCCTCCATTATGAATCAGGTGATAGAAACAAGACACGAAAGTTGTTTGTAATGCCAAAATCAATGAGAAAGTATCTTGCTGTTCGTTTCCACGACTTTTCTGGTCATTTTGGAGTTGAGAAAGTAATTCAAATGATATGTCAACAGTTTTGGTTTCCTCGTATGGCAAGTTATATCAAGCAGCATATACGACAGTGCGTCGTATGTGCATTTACAAAAGTACCAGGTGGGAAAGCTCAAGGTAAACTTAATGCCATTCCACCTGGTAGTCACCCATTTGAAGTTGTGCATATGGATTTCCTTCGCCCATTTGTAACAAGTTCAGCTCGTAACAAGGAGCTTTTGGTTTTTTTCGACAATATGACTAAGTTTGTGCGCCTTCGTCCATGTCCTAGTTGCTCAACTAAAAGCGTTTTGAAGTACCTCGATGAATTTACTGATGATTTTGTTTCTCCGAGGTGAGTCATTACAGACAGAGGGAGCTGCTTCACGTCCTCGGCGTTTGAAGGCTATTGTAAGCAATTAGGAATCAAGCATACATTAAATTCCAGTCAAAGACCACAAGCTAATGGACAAGTTGAACGCATCAATCGTATACTTATTCCAATGATATCTTCCAATGTCCAAACGGAATCTCACAAGGATTGGGATAAAATATTACCAGAAGTACAACGGTGTATTAACTGGTCTCCGAGTAAGTCGACTGGAAAACCTCCTTTTGAACTCTTGTATGGATACACGCCAGTAAAGCCTGGATATTTTCCTCAAGATCTACTACCAACATCAAATGACTACGTAAATCCAACAAAACTGCAAAGAGATGCCCAGGAACGTATTATCATTGCACAGGAAAAGATGAAAAGGAATTATGACAAACATCGATGTGATGCATTTAAGTACAATATAGGTGATGTTGTGGTCGTAAGACGATTACCTGAACAAACTGCCTTATCTAACACTAAAACCCAAGTTAAGTACAGAGGTCCTTTAACAGTCATCAAAATATTACCATCCGACACTTATCAAGTTATTGATTTACGCGTAGTTGGACAAGGAAGAAGAAGGCAACATAATTATACGACTACCGCCCACGCTTCGCAAATGAAACTATTTCATCTGGTCAACGACGAAGATCTGTCTGATGATGGGGACAATATTACTGGAAGTAAGGAAAACTTCATTGCTTGTGAACCCATAAACGACAACAACAGTACAAATCAATGCAACGACGATCCAAATAAAAATTTAAGCCAAGATAACAGTAGACCAAAGAGATGTAAAAAAGTGCCGCATTACTTGAAGGATTATAAGTTGTTTTGAAGGGACGAGGTCGTCCGAAAGTCAGGATGGTCGAGTGTAAAAGTGTGCACGTGAACATTAATTATTTTCTTATTGCATATTTAGTATTCCATGTTTTGGCAACAGCAGTTCTTGTGTACGACATAGATTTTGAGTTTTTAGAATAACGGTGTGTGTAAATTTTAATAAAGTGTTGATTTGTTTTTCTTTTAAAAGTTGTTTCTTACAATTGTTTTCAATTATATATAATTTCATCACAAAAATTTATCTTCTCAATTTTAAGCCATGAATTGTTTTAACAATTTTTTTTCTGTTTCGTATTAAAATTTCTTTGAATGTATGTTTGTAACTGGCTTAAACTCATTTTTTTCAAAACTCTTCAAGCATTGTTGCAAAATGGCTTGTAGATTTAACTTTGCTATATAATATTCTCTGTGTTTCAAGTGGACACTTTTATTTTTCAAAAAAAAAAAATTCTAATTTGCATGTTGCATGAAAAAAGATGCTTATATAAAGTACTTACCCCTAAGGTAATCGAAATCTGAAAAGAGAAAAACACTGCACGTTTAAAGAACAAAAATATATGAAAAGTAGGGGAGAGTTGGACAAAACGGGATACCATTATTATTTTTATTTACTACGGAATATCTATTAAGCAAAACCCTACATTATTTTTTTTGTAGCTACAGCATTTATTGAAGCACACAAAAAACGTATTTTTAACTAATTTTAATGACTGTGAAATAGAAAAAAAATTAATTTCTAAACTCTTACATATCCCGTTTTAGCATACCTGGGTTGGATAAAACGGGATAGGGTTTACAATGTTTAAATTTTTGCATAAAACTAAGTGAAAAGCATAATTAACTGACAGAGAAAAAATTTCTATAAATTATATTCATGTGATTTTACTGTTCTAACACTTTTATATAGTTTGTTCTTTTATAAGTAAGTACACAAAAAAATATGATGCTACATTTGTTTTTAAAGACTGCGAGTTTTCAAACATGAAGGCTTATTTCCGCAATTTTCATTGTCGAGATGTGCCTTGTGCTCTTAAGAGAGATTTCTTAGCAGCCTTTTCTTCAATTCTCTTGGTTCTTTTTTGTAGTTTAATAATCCTTTCCTTTTCTTCCATTTCTAATTGAATTTTATTTCTAATTCACTCCATTGATGTCGCAGCATTCCTGAAAGTCTCTTTAATAATCAAGTATTTAAGTTCTTCAGTAAACAAAGAGAAGAATTCTTTTTAGAATCGAATGTAGATTAAATTGAGTAATTCAGAAAATTACGAAGTTTATATATAAAAAAGCTCAAGTCTTCATCAGAGAAATACATTACAATTAGTTCTAAAGAAAGATGTGAAATCCTAGAGTCGAAAATAAAATGCCTAATAACGAACGTTAATAAACAAGTTTTGCATTACTATATAAAGAGACTAAATTTTACAAAAATATATATAGCTAATATAAATAAGCTGTTCAAAAAGTCTAGGCCTACATATGGCTATTTTAAAATGTAATAATCCAGCAAATAAATAGGTGGCTAAAACGGGACATGAAAAACTCTATCCCGTTTTATCCAACTCATAAGTGTCCCGTTTTGTCCGACTCCGACACTTTTTGAAACAAACATGGCTGATGCCTAAATGTGAAAAGAAAATTAGATAGACTGCACATAAAAATATTGGTAAATAAATGGTTACTCAAATTTAATACTCACCAGAATTTTATTCCCATATATGTAGGCGGTACAATGTAAAAAACAACGCACGTAAATGTAGAAAATGGCAAGAAAATGGAATAAAAAAGTTCTGAGACCTACAACTTTCTATCAAATAGTGATCTCGAGACGTGACGCACCGAGAATGATATAATCACGCTCGAATAACACGTTTCTGTCGTTATCCACTAGATAGCTGCAATAGTCTGGTCCCTAGGCGACGTATCCCGTTTTGTCCGACTATCCCGTTTTATCCAACTCTCCCCTACGTAGATTAAGATTTCAGCTAATTACTGCAATATATATAATAGGAATTCAAAACACTTTTTTTTATATTATAACTAGCTGTACCCTGCGTGCGTTGCAACGCTTTCAATTTGAATTTGAATTTTGTATTTAAGTGTGTAAATGACATTTGCGATTATGATTTGAAATGCAAATTTTATTTAATGGTGAAAAAAAGCAGTTAATTCTCTAGGATATCATTAGTGCATTTTCAAACAGACATGTATGGTGATGCACACGGAGCATGAAACATATTTTGGACAATGATCTGAAATAAGACTGGATCTATGGTGACATCAAGAATTTCTGCTGATATCTGATCAGTTTTAGAAGGTGGTTTTTTTTCAATAAGCCAAATTAGAATGTGTGCCTGAGGCAATCCTCGTTTTTGCCATTCAATAGAGTACACCCAACACCGTGTCTCTCTAAAAACATGACGCTTCACAATGAAATCAAGTAAAGATTATCATTTTTGTTTGAACACACGTGCTGTAATATCATGACGATCCGATGATGATTGTCCTGGTAACAAAATATCTCTAATTTCAACCCAAGCAGAATTGCACGTAAATGTAATAAATAAATCTAGGAGCCCATATGCGAGAACATATGTCATTGCATCCTGTGAGTATTCATACATGTGCCTTGGAGTCCAAGGCACATGTATGAATACTCAGACATGTATGAATACTACATTTGCAGGGAGTCCAAGTTTTTCTCCCTGCAAATGTAGTCGGCAATATAATCATTTTCCCCACATCATTAGGATTAACGTTACCATCATTAATTATTGCATCCCGTAAATGAATGCATTCTTCTGAACGTAATTTGGTTTGATTTAATTTAATATACAGTAGGCGTTCAGTTTCAATTTTCGCATACATATCGACAATGTATTGATGAACTAATTGTCGACATTTTAAAGTATGATTATCAGCGTTTTGGCAATCATTAATCTATATGCATAAAAACTTATTGCACTTGCTTTCTTATTGGTTTTCTCGCCTGTTTGCGGAATTCTTAATTTTATGTTAAAATAATATCCCTCCTCTCCTCATCAAAATAAAATAGGATATTGCAATGCATCATATGATCGATACGTTTCTGAGAACTCTTTGAACGTCACGATTTCTGCGATGAAGAACTGTATCGCGGGAGGTAAATTCTTCGCCAACTATAACAATAGCCACTTCATCCAATGTTGGCGCATTGTATTTTTCTTTGTGGTGGCCTACATGTGTTTTTTCAGCTCTAATAACAACTTTGTAAATATCGGATGACATTTAGTCTAGGGCAATTGTGAACAGCCTAATTAACTGATTATGTTGATCGAAAAATTTTTGTAATACGGTAACAATTTTTCGTTTAGTGCCATTGTTTACCTGACAACGTTGATTGACTTGATCATTTGTGTTATCCATGAAATAAATTTGTAGAAATTTATGATCTGCGTTAGGCATTGAAAGAAGTGATCCTTGCACGATGATAAATTTGGCCTTGCACTTTGAATGTTGGGATGTAATTCTCGTTCAGGATACGTGTAGCACCGAATAAAGTCATTTAGAAACACGAATTGTACCGGCGTATATGCGCCAAAAAATGTTTCGATTGGTTTGTTTGACCTGATACGAAGGTTGATAATGTCTCGGCAGGCGACGTAAAATCTTGTAGTTTCTGTATGCTTCTAGAACAGCAAATTTCAGCTGTTTCATTTTTAAATTTGAGAGCATTACAAAACATACATAATTGATATATTTCTCCGATGATGACACTTGGGGGAAGACTATAGTTTGTTGTCGGATCATAGTGAAATGCACTGAAATTCAAATCAGAGTATTGGCAGCGTCTGAATAGCGAAATGCGTTCTCGGTCGGTTTTCATTCTTGCTTCCCGTTGCTCTGATGTTTCCGACGAACGGGCTTGTGTAGTTCGTAGTTGATTTGTTGACAGTCTTCTTTCCTGTTGCTCAGACGTTTCTAAGGAACGGGCAAAAGCATTCTGTTCTCGATTAGTTTCAAGTCTTTTTCCCGTTGCTCCGATGTTTCTGAAACACGGGTAGTTCTCTTTTTGCGCGCTTGAGATGTCGACCGACTAAGAGCGATTTGCTTAGGCGGCATATTTTTGCAAATATTCTTTCTGACAATGAAAAAGAAATGTAAAAGTTGGCAGTGGTCGCAAATTTGCTAAATCGAAATATCACATACATATTTTAAATAATAAAAAGAGCAATAAAAATGAGATGAATAAGAAATATGAAAATTATAAGATTTAAAACAAAAATCAATTTTATAAATGAAAGAAATAAAATGGATGAATTCGAAAACTTTGCATAAATAAACAAACAAACTAATAGTTTTCAAATGACAACTGTCACAGCACTGAAATCTTCGAAAAGTATATTTAATTTTGCTAACCTAAAATTACGTACTAAATATAAATATTTCTGAAAACGTGCAATTTGAATGAAATTTGCTTTTGTCTTTATATTTATTAAACAGTTTTCACAGTACTGAATCCGTGATACGACCAACAATTAAGAAATCTATTCTCGTTGATTTTACTTGCTTGTGCTCACCTGACATAAAGAAAAGCGCGAATTAAAAATTAAAGTATATGCAATTTACTTTAATTTACTTTTCTAAATGAATAGAGTTATAAGATAGAAAATATCACTGTTGTTATCTTCAAGATATTTGAAAATTGAATCGTTTGTAGCAAAATTTAAAACAATGGCTAGCTTTTAACCAATCAGAAAATTCCATTTCGACTTTCACTGATATCGCTGGAACGGTTTATCGCACGGGATAAAAAGTATCCTATGTCCTTCTCCTGGCTGTAAACTACCTCCCTGCCAATTTTCAGCTAAATCGGTTCAGCCGTTCTTGAGTTATAAGTGAAATAACTAACACGACTTTCTTTTATATATATAGATTCAAAACAATGAATTTTAAATGGAAAAAATATTGTACGTAATTATGAAAATCAGAACACCACCACCATATATTCTATTTTACTTACAATCTTAGAAATTTCCGTATAATTCAAAGAGTTGGCCGTTAATTTATACGGCCATATTATTATTCTTTAAGAAAAAAATTCCTGCACCCGTAACTATTGCTAACGAATTTAATTCTTTCAAAGCGCATGCAGTGTTCATAATTATAACGAACTTCTGTAAAATTAGTAAAGGTTAGTTTAAATAACCATATACATTTATTTAGGAAAAAATTCTATTGCCCGATATAGAAGCGAACTTTAGAAAAGTTACTGGTGCTGCCCATTAATTTATGCGGTGATTATATAAAGATTAACTCAATTCAAGGATCCATATCCTCTCCCATTATAGTTACAGCACCAACCTAGGAATAAAAATTTCCTGCGTTTGATTCCAGCCAGTGCCAACGAGCATCTGAGTCATCCTTCCTCTACATTGGTTACCACGGATAAGGAACTGGCTCACTTCTCGAAAGATGACAACATTACACTATTTTGGATCACTCTGACTCAAAACAATTGCCAGAGTTTCAAACAATGTCATGGCTATAACTGAAGTATAAGCATAGCATTAATTCATAAACATAAAATTAATTCATGAGCATAACGTTAATTTACAGGCAGTGGCAGTAATTGCTGGATAGATTTTAAGAAAAAAAATTATGGGTAGGCATGTATTTTTATGATGATAGCTTTACGGGCATAAATTTATTTTTATGGTCAGTTATTAGAGCACTTTTAAGTGGTCATTGACCGCAATTCAGTGGCGAAAATTTTTAGTGAGTATAATCCACTTTTACTTTGAAACTTTGGACCCTAATTTTTACCGTAATACAATTTAAATACTATGATTTAGAGTACAATAGATATTGCTGTAAGAATTACTGCATGTCAGATTTTTTGTTCCGTAAATTTTTACGGTAAAAAGTACTGGTATCCAGAATGCCGGTATTTTTTACCGTAACTTTACGTTGTATTTCGTTTTATGTCAATTTTTTTTTTAAATTTTAGGTAATTTAATTGTAGTTTTTAAAACTTTCAATTTATTTTTTATTACACAGCCTATACTATTAAACAACCTATACTATTAAAACCACTTTGCTATAAATAAAAAAAATATTAAATAAATAAACATAAAACAAGAAAACATCAGAGACCGGAATAATCTGGCTATTATCAACTGGCCTACAACGACTGTAAATAAATTATCATTATTCTTAATTTTGACTCGATTGCCAACTTATTAATATTACTACCCATAGGCAAAATGGGTCTTGATTTGAATTTGATGGCGTCCTCACACTTTTCAACTACAATAATCAAGAGAAATAGTAAACATTGCGCATGCGTCATCATTGCATGCGTTGTTATGGCGACAACTGCTGTTTGATAATAATTTTAGAATTCTTTTTTTCACTTTTAATTTTGTTAAGCATTAAGTTGTTGAGTTTATTTTTGAGATATGGGATCAGAGGGATCCCATAAATACTTCTTGAGCTGTGAACGAAAGAGAATTTCATCACTTGAACGATATTTTTGTTTTTATTGTTTTAATTAAGAATCAGAAATTCTAACCTACAGTTCAAACTGGATCGTCTTCAATACTAATTCAGGTGAATATCACAAATAAAGAGGGTTCAAACTGATTGACGGTCCCAAAAGTTAGAGTTGAAGCAGGAAAAAAACGATGCTAAGCCTAAACTTTTCGAGACTGAAAAAGCCAAAGCCAAAGAGCGTAGATGAGAATACCTTAAGCGTTACACACAAACGGAAAAACGAAAGGATTCCGTTCGCAAACGCAAGCATGAAGTCCATCCCTCACAAAAGTACCATAGTGGTTGAGAGAACTGAACCCTGCCGAAGAGCGAATGGTGGCTCTCCGAACCCCTTTCATGCACATACGAGAACAGTGTGTTGATCACCAGTTAGGGATAAAAGGATCCATTGTCAACGTACACAATGACTTGCACAAGACCGTAGACTGTCTCCTACGCAATATAAATTATCCATTCACTATTCATGTAAAATTGAAAATGAAGCCTAGCTTTCAAATCATATTTCATGAATGAACTTGTGAATCCGAAACAGGTGTATGATGCAGATTACAAACACCATTGTACCAATCCGAAAATGTTAATATTGATCTCGATTGGCTGTTCAATGTCTATTTAGTCATCAAAAGAATTTACACAGAATGTGTCTGAGCTGCATTCAAATATGTCTGCGAAATTGTGTACCGAGCAGTTCAGGATTAACAGTTAAAGATGTCCAAGATGAAAACACAATAAAGTTTCATTTCCAAAAGAAAATGAGACGACCATTTTGCCAATTGGTAACCTGTGATCGCCGCAAGGAGATAAATTTTTTTTTTAAAAATAAATTTTTCAATTTTTTTTCATTATTTTTTATTGCTTTAAATATAAGTGTAGCTGTAATTAATGCTACAAAGGTTTTACTTTTTTATAATGCTAGATGACACTACGTGTTCTTCAGTTATTTGTGTCATATCTTATTAGTATATATAAACCAGTTTTGCCAGATTTACCTACAAGGGGGCTATTACACTCCCTTTAAGGCTATGCGCTTCTGAATATTAAATTTGTGACTTTTTTTTTAAATTTAAAATATATTATTTTTTTATAGTAAACATATTAGGAACTGTTTTTCCCTTCCAATTATAAAATGATTTAAAAAACTCTAACTTTTTACCTATAAAAATGGCACATCTTTTATTAGAAAAAATTTCTCCCAATATTAAAAAAAATCGCTTTTTTCAGTTTGAAAAAGTTTCATATTTTAATTTGTCTCGCTGCGTTATTTGTTCTGTGTATTCACGTTTTACAGTGTAGGAACATGAAAAAATTTATAGATGAAAAAATTTATGAGGAATTATAAAGCGAAACTAACAGCCTCCACCAGCCAAAGAAAGATTAAATACAGCAAATGGCGATTAAAAAAATTACCCACCAGTCTCCGTCGGATCACTACTTTTTTATTGAAAATACATTCCATGAGCAATGATTTTTTTTCCTTAATTACTATGGAATTTTTATAAATATTTTATATTATTTTCAAAAAATTACTTGATTTCACGCTTGTTTAATAAAATGTTTCTTTGTTTTATTAAATAAACCTTATAATGTTTATTTTATTTCAAGAAATGCTTCATAAGAAATTTTTTACATTATTAATATTATCCGTTTTTTGAATCGTTTAAAATGTTCAGTTTTTAAAAAAATGGCCGCATATTTTAGAAATGAGACACTGTTAAAAAAGGTTCATCTTACCAAAGGTTCGTAAAATATTTTCCCAATTTTTTCCTCTTTTCTGGAACATGGAAAAGAAATTTTTAAATCAATTAATTATTAACTTCTAGAAAAATATACCGCCCGAATGGCTTAGAAACCCAAAAAAAAATAAAATCTAGAGAGATCAAATTTGACTCGCTAGAAAAGGGTAGTTTCTGAGCATAATGATGAGTTTTCAAAAAATATCGCGCTTTTACATGTTTTTTTCGTGAATTTTATTTTACGTTTTGCTTTTAAAAATTACCAGATATCGACCATTACACGAAAAGTAAGAAAATTTATTTATCTATCCGGAGTTTGAATTTTTTTCCTTATTTTTGTTAAAATGAATTTTTTTTTTAAAAAAAAAAAGAAAAAAAAAGATAACTATTGTCACTGTTTACTACAGTTATTAATTTATACGAGGCGCATCCAGAAAGTAAGTTTCCCTAATTTATAAAAAAAAGAACTCCCACTTTCAGGAACCTATTTATTGGCAACAAGTACAGCAATGTTTCAGCTATTTTTCAACACAGGGCACCGCCAGAATGGAGACACTTGTCGTATTGTTGGATCAACTTTTGTATCCCTCTGTCATAGAACTCTGCCGCCTGTGAATGGAACCAGCGTGCGACAGACGTCTTCAGCTCTTCGTCGTTGCCAAAACGCTCACCGGAGGACAGGAATTTCTTGAGGTGCAAGAAAACGTGAACATCGCTGGGAGCAATATCAGGGCTGTAGGGTGGATGATCAAACAACTCCGAGCCAAATTTCGTCTAAACAGCTACTGTGCGTGGAGCTGTATGTGAAAGAGCATTGTCATGAAGGAGCACAACACCTGCAAGGCATTCCACGCCTCTTGTTTTGAATGGCAAATCACAATTTAAGCAGTGCTTCACAGTAACGGTCACAGTAACTTTAGACGTCTTTCACACGCTGGTTCCATTCACAGGAGGCAGAGATCTACGACAGAGGGATACAAAAGTTGATCAACAATACGACAAGTGTCTCAATTCTGGTGGTGCCTATGTTGAAAAATATCTTAAACATTGCTGTACTTGTTGCCTATAAATATGATCCTGAAAGTGTGAGTTATTTTTTCTAAAAAAATTCGGGAAACTTACTTTCTGGATGAGCCTCGTACCTTATTTCGCCAAATAGACAAATAAATCATTCGAGTTAAATAAATAAATAAAAATCTTCGGTTCCTTTCATGAGAAAAAATTCGCATTACCAAGCGATAATCAGAGTATTGAACTGATAAAAAGAGAACGACATGATGAAAGCTAAGACTCACTCGGGGCTTTAGTGGCAATGATGATAAAGTTGCAGATTTTTAAATCAAATATAGCTACTTCAGGAAGTAATTAACAGTAAAAAATTAAATTATATATAAAAATGACTAATTTAAATAAAACATAATGCACTTATGGATCGAGTGTATTGAATGATGACGAGTTTTTAAATTCGAAATGTCAAAATATTAATACTTTCTAAATTTTTATTACAGTTGCCAAATCACGTGAAAAGATATTATACTTAGAAAAACAAGTTAATGTATCTACGAGAGTGTTATAAAACGAATTACAGAAATTAATTAATCTAATAGAGAGGAGCTTGTATAAGTTGACAGCAAGTGGGACTTTAGAGAAAAGTGGTCAACTTATAATTAATTGTTTTTACATGTTTGGTACTATTATTGTTCACTTTGTCGTGAAAATAATTTTAATCTTTTTCAACTAATGTAAATCTGATTTAAAACAAATTGTTAAATCTGATGACATTTTTAACCCTCCGGAAGGAGCTAAAATTTAAAAAAAAATTTATTTTTTCTGATTTGTAAAGTGATTTTAGTGACCAACTATTCCGCCTTTTTAAATAAGTAGAATTCCAAGTATTTCGAGAATCAAAACAAGCATAATAAATTCCTCAAGTGATTCAATTTTTGCCTTTTACGCTGCTATTAAAATGTTTAGTACATATGCTGAAAAAAAATATGCTCAATTGTAACTTTGGTGGATTATAAATCAAATTTGCAACTTTGTCCAAATCAAACTGTGTACACACTTACTATATATAGACTAGGATATTAAAACGATATTTTGATATTGATTATTGTTCCTCATTGAGAGGACAAACATAAGATATCAATTTTATTGTCTGTAGCAAAACAAATAAAATTAAGGCCAAAAAAATAGAATCTAGAGAAAAATGAAAAAAAATAGGGTTGCGTGATCCTTTAACAAATATGGTAAACCGAAACAAAATGTAGCGCAGCAACAAAGTAGCTTCAATGATCAAAGTACGTGAAGTTGACAGATTGGTACTCGCACTAAAATCTTGAAAAGGAAAAACATAAAAAAGCAGTCAAAATTAAATTAAAGATTTATTATCACAAGACAATCACATCCAAATACAAGTTTACATCAGTAACTGAACGTTTCCAACTGAAATTACAAATGTCCCTAAAACAACAAAATGTACTCACCGCTACTATAGATGAGCTCAAGATAAAAGGTATGAATGACAACATCTTTTTTGCACATATATCTTTTTATTACCTCGCAAGAAGTTATTGTTCGTAGTTTCGAGGAACACAACAGGTAGACGTATATAAGCGAACATATACAATCTATGAACTTGCGCCATATTTAAAAAAATGGGTTACGGGATAGCAAAGAATAGGTTTATCAGCATAGTGTCAGATTTTGCTTAAGAACATATGAAGAAAGTGAGAGAAAGTTCGATGAAACGCAAAAATATGGAAGCTACGTGAGGTTGAAGGTTTTAATTTATCCTTTTTTAAAAGAGACTTAGAGGATTAAGTTTGAATATTATAATAAAATATTAAAGGAAATTGGCCAAGACTAACTAAATAATTGGATTATTATCAAAAATATAAAGATTTAAGAATTTAGAATTATCATTTAGAGCAGGGTTTCTTAACCTGTGGTTCATGGACCCCTTAGGGGTCCATGGGTCATATTTTGGGGGTCCACCGATTGCTCCTAATTTTTAAAACGTTTGGATCTATAATATTTAAATAACATTGATCTTTTTTTCTTTCTAAAAGGTGAAAATACATACATATTTGAAACTAGGTGAACGAGATACCCCAAATTCAGTACGGACTGCACACAGCCCTCTAATATCCCTGTCATATTTTTAACATCCTCCACTTTTAACATCCTCCATTTTTAACATCCTCCATTTTTAACATCCTCCCGGCTTTCAGTTTTCACCATCAGGGGCAACCCCCTGATGACGTCCGCTGTACTATTTTTATTATCCCCTATCAAGCTACGTACATTTGACACCTTGTTCAGGTTACTAGATCTAGAATTTTTTACTAAGAAGAAAGCCCAGTTTTTGAAATCTGGAACATTAGACAAACTTGGATTTGCTATTCCACAAAAATCTCTGGTTGAGGCATCTCTCAAAGTTGCATATCATATTGCTAAAAGCAGGCCCCTCTTCCCCACTGGGCACTATGGGCACGTGCCCAGGGCCCCGCGATCGAATGGGGCCCCCTAGTTCCTGCCAGATTACCAAATGATAACCGATACATTATTACCGAAAAACATTAATTTTGAAAAATCTGATGATAATGACTTACTACAATACCTACGCTTATTATATTAGCTTTAGTTTGCCGCATGCGGATAGCTATACCTTGTACAACATAGCTTGAACTTTTTGACAGATGGGTCAGTGATGGGAAACAGAAAATATCTATTGGTGTAAAAAATGTGTTGGCTAAATATGTGGCTGTATGTATGTTTTAAACTATTCAAAATAAATAAATTCATTCGTCAATCAATTTTATTGCACTAGACATAAAAACATTGGGTAGGTAAGAAACCATTGTTTTCAGTTTTTCTATTTAAATTTTACCTCGAAGCAATAAAAACCACTTAAGACTTTCGGAAAATGCTTGAGTCCTTAACAGGTACTTTTATGTTGTGTGTCTATTCTTATGATTATTATCAATTTTTAATATTATTAAAATAAGAAGATATTGTTCGTCGTTGCAAAGTTATATCGATTTCAGATTTGACATCTGTCAAAAAGAAAGATCAAACTAATAAATAAACAGGGTATAATACTCCACTCTCTCTCAAAAATGAGTTTTTCCGATATTAGTATGTTTAGGTTAATTTAAATACCTATATGTAAGTATAAGAATACAATTTAAAAAAAAATTATTAAATTAAAAAAAGAATTATTTGATGCGGTGTGGTTTATGTCTTAAAGAAACCTATTCGAACGTCATTCGTAATACCAAAGACAAAAAAGGGGAATTCCCGATTCCCGATCGTCGTTTGACTTGACGAACGGGAATTCCCTTCAAGTATTTGTCTGCGATGTTGTGGCGTTTGTTTTGTTTGTAGTTGTTAGTTTGTTACTGACTGTGCTCGAGCTCTGATAAAAAAAATAGTATTGTTTGATTAAATCGTTGTTTTGTCTGTTTTGTGTTAGCGAATATTTTCGTTATAAAATTAATTAAATAGTGAATTATAATATAAAATGTCGAAACGGTCATATCCTAGTGGATCTGAAAAAAGGAAAAAAGCTCTACATCAGAAAGAAGTAATTGAAAAGTTACCAAAATTAACATCATATTTTACTACTACTACTGGAGAAACTTCTGTAAGTAGCAATCAACTCATAAATGTTCCACATGATGACTCAGCTCAATTACAAATTGCGGGAATTTCTAAACCTTCATGTTCCAATTTTGAAAAAGAGATTGAATCAGAAAGCGACTATTCCTACGACGAAAGTGCAACGACTTCAGTGACTTCAGTGACTTCACTCCAACTGTGTCAATTGAACAGCAGTTTTCCAACACAGAAGAATTAATATCGCACGATCCCGCCGATTATTTTCACGAAAAGTTTGTTGAAATAAATCGCGAAATTTTAATTCGTAAGGGACCAGTATATTTTCAAAATAAAGATTCTGACTTTTCCGAGGCATCCAGAACATACAAAGATGGTAATAAATTAGTAACGAGATATTTCAACAAAGCATTATTTATTCGCAAATTAAAGAACAATGAAAGCGTCGAAAGAAAATGGTTGCTGTATTCGCCTTCCAAATGCTCTGTATTTTGTTTTTCATGCTGCTTATTTAACCCAACTGATGTTAATCTTTGCTCTCGGAATGGATGTAATGATTGGAAGCATATTAATCACATAATTTTAACACATGAAAATAGCCCAGCGCATAAGCAATCTATGATGACTTATCTGGCACGAAGTAAAGCGGTTGGTAGAGTAGATATAGACTTATTATCTCAACATCAAAAGGAAGTGGATTACTGAAGAAACGTACTTAAACGGATTGTAGCTGTTGTAAAATTTTTGGCATCGAGAGGGCTTCCATTTCGCTGTGACAATGAAATCCTAGGATCTCCAAACAATGGAAATTATTTGGGTTGTGTGGAATTATTGAGTGAATTTGATCCATTTCTTGCAGATCACTTAAAAAAATTTGGGAATCCTGGAAAGGGTAACATTTCTTATTTATCAGCAAATATCTGTAATGAGTTTATTGAAGTAATGGGAAAACAGGTTCTAAAAAAAATTATAAATGAAGTTAAATCAGCAAAATATTTTTCCATAAGCGTTGACAGTACGCCCGATCTGTCTCATATTGACCAGCTAACTTTCATCATTCGATACGTAAAAGACTGTGTTCCTGTTGAAAGGTTTTTGAAATTTATACCTATTAAAGAACATAAATCTAAGTATTTAGCGGAGACCATTTTAAATTTTTTAGAGATACATGATATTCCCATAAAAGATTGCAGAGGACAAAGCTACGACAATGCTTCAAATATGTCGGGAAAGTATAGTGGTCTACAAACAAGAATCAAGGAAAAATGTGAATTTGCCACCTTTATACCATGTGCAGGACATTCACTAAACTTGGTAGGTGTCCATGCTGCTGGGTGTGTACCGGAGGCATCACAGTTTTTTGAAATAGTTCAGAAAGTGTACAACTTTTTTTCGGGCTCTACCCACAGATGGAATATGTTAACAGAACATTTAGGTTCAAAAAAAGTTGTTAAGAGTCTTTCACAAACCAGATGGTCAGCCCGAGCTGATGCAGTAAGTGCTTTGCATGGGGGTTATAAAAGAATATTAGAAGCTTTAATCACCATCGCAAACGATACTGAACAGGCACGAGAAACAAGAGACGAAGCCCTTAGTCTGTCTAGAAAAATGGGAAATCTAGAATTTATTATACTGACGGAAATCTGGAGCACTATATTGGAAAGAATAGACAAAACAAGTAATTATCTTCAGAAAGAAACAATAACACTGGACGTTGCAACCAATTTGTTCTCTTCACTTTATGATTTTATTACTAACCTCAGGGATAAATTTGATAACTTCGAATCATCTGCCAAAGAAAATAACCCAGAATCTGACTACAAGGATCTATCTCAAAGAACAAGATGTAGAAGCTCACGGCAGAGTTTTTTTGATGACTCTGCGCCATCAGTCCAATTGAATGGAAAAGAGCGATTCAACGTAGAAACCTTTCTCCCAATAATCGATACCTTGAGTGTTCATCTAAAACAGCGACAAAGTTCATATGAGATCGTCAGTCAACGTTTTAGTTTATTTTTTCACTTAAAAACTCTGAATTCCGAAGAGATACGACAAGGATGCAAAGAATTTTCTCAAATCTATCACGAAGATGTAAATGAAAAAGAGTTAGAAATAGAATGTCAACATTTAAAAGAATACTTAATAAATGTTCAGAGTGAAAATGAAGCATCTAACAGTGTACAGGAAGTATATAATCTATTAAAGCAAAACAAAATTGAAGACACATTTCCTAACGTAGAAATTGCATTGAGAATATTTTTAAGCATGATGGTAACTAACTGCAGCGGAGAACGCTCCTTCTCCAAATTGAAACGAATAAAAAATGAATTAAGAAGTACAATGCTTCAAGAGAGATTAAATAGTTTGTCGCTGATGTCCATAGAATGTGATATTCTCAATACCATAGATTTTGAAGAAGTGATTAACGATTTTGCTCATCTTAAATCTAGAAGGGTACCTTTGCAATCAACATAGAATTAATCTAAGGATTTTAAGTTAAGCGAGTTACTTTTGTAGATTATTTTTTATATTTCCTATTTTTTTTATAGCTAGTAACTAAATAAAAATAAATTTAGAACCTTGTTTGTCTTTCTTTATCTATTGTAACTAAATAGTGTTTTCTCAAGGTCATAGGGGCCCCATGATCCTAATGTGCCCAGGGCCTCAAATAGTTTAAAGACGGCCCTGGCTAGAAGCAAGAAACCGCATTCTATTGGAGAGACGTTAATTAAGCCATGTGCTCTGGAGATGATTGAATTAGTTTGTAGATTGAAACAGAGAAAAAAAACTTGAGGCAATTCCATTTTTAAATGAAGTGACACATTCAAGAATAGTTGAAATTTCTTGCAATATTTTGAAAAAGATCATCCATGAATTGAAAGTATAGCCTTTTCCCTTTAGTATGCATCTGGATGAAACTACAGATATCTCGAATTATAGTCAACTTCTTGTTTTTGTTCGTTACGTGTCTCTTGATACTATCAAAGAAGAATTTTTATTTTGTGAGTCTCTTTTGCAAACTACAAAGACAATTGATGTTTTAGCAATGTTAAATGTTTTCTTTACCAAACAAGACTTCGGCTGGAAAGAAAAACTTCATTCACTTCGTACAGATGGAGCACATGTGATGCTTGGCAATAAATTTGGTTTTGCCCTGTTGGTAAAAAAAAGTCTCCTAATGTTCTTGTTACTCATTGTTTTTAACATAAACATGCGCTGGCTACAAAAACTCTTCCTACCAGCTTAAAAGATGCATTATCAAAAGTTATTAAAACTGTAAGTTTTATTAGACGTAGAGCTCTTAATCATCGTCTCTTTAAAACGCTGTGTCAAGAAATGGCCGCAGTAAACGAGGTACTTCTGTACCACACGGAATTGCGCTGGCTGTGACGAGGTTTTGAAACAATTTTTCATGCTGAAGATCGAATTATCACTTGTTCTAGAAGAAAAAGATAACTCATTCTTCGAATATTTAAACAAAAAAGATTTTACCTATAAATTGGCTTACCTGGCAGATAATTTTTACCACATGAACAATATAAGTCAAGGACCCGATATCACCATTATGGATGCAACCGAGAAATTACAAGCATTCTAATTGAAGATGCCACTTTGAAAAAAATCGAATTCAAAATGAGATATATGCAAACTTTTAAATGTTGGACGAAGTGCTTTCTGAAAATGGATCTTGGCAAGATAATTTGTTACTGAATAACTTAAAAAATGAAATCTGTGAACAACTGGAAATACTTCAAGTTTCATTGAAAAAATATTTTAATATAAATGAGATAAAGAAAAAAGATGAGTTGTGGATTCATCATCCTTTTCTTTGTGATATTGACTGTATCGATGATATGAACCTTGCCAAAGATGAGCTTATTGATCTAAGAACAAAGTCCTTGCTAAAAATGGATTTCGATTCAAAAACACTCGGAGAGTTCTGGTCTTATGTGAAAGAAGCTTACCCATTGCTTGTAAAGCGAGCTATTTCAGCTATAATTCCGTTAGCTACAGTGTATCTTAACGAAGCCGGACTTTCCACAGTTGTGACAATAAAAACAAAACATCGTTATCGATTGAATGTTGAACATGTTATGCTCGTTGCTTTGTCGAAAACCATCCCTCTATTCAATTTATTAATTAAGGAAAAGCAGCAACAACCTTCAGAGTAAAAATTTTAATTTTAAATATTTTGTATACTATTGAAAAAAAAAATTAAATGCTAGAATAAATTAAATGCTAAAAATTTATGCTTCTTGCAATTTTTCTTCTCAGAGGGGTGGTCTGTGACTTCTTAAAAAAATTTAAAAGGGGTCCATTGCATCAAAAAGGTTAAGAAACACTGATTTAGAGCAAAGAAGTAAACATAGAAACAGAAATCTTTCCTTCGATATGGACTGACGTTTGCATCTCGGAGAGAAAAAAAAGGAACCCTTCAGAGTCGATGTTAAAAGACAAAGTCAAGCAAAAATTATTAAAAAAATTTTGACTAAAAAAATTTTCGAACAAGATGCCAGACAAACGACAACTAATTAAAGTTTAAGAAGTGAAAAAATGAAAAAGTGACCCTTAATATTGGTGCAGAAGTCCCCATTTATGTTCATTACTTTTACGTTTAAATTAAGAAAATTTCCTTAATTCAAAAAAAAATTTCCTTAATTAAAAAAAAAAAAAACTCAGTTGAAAATTTCACGTAAAACAAACTAAAAATTCTATGAAATTAACGGTAAATAAAGGTTTACAATTGTACTTAGAAGAAATGATTTGAGTAAAAAAGATTTCAGCATTAATGGGTGAAGAAAGCCTAAATTTTTTACTAATTTGCTACTAAATTTTTCTACATAAATCAAATAATCTTAAAATTTTTAGAACTATCATCTGACACAATTATCATTAAAAATAAAAGCCTCTATAGTGTATCAAAACAAAAATAAATCGACACAGCCTCAGGTTTTTCCAAAAAAATGTTTTTAAATAAATCTTTAAATACATTTTCAACATAAATTTAACTTTAAACCAAAGTGCGAAGTTGGAAAGTCTTAATTCATTAAATGTATTTATTTTTATTGTTTCTATGTAATTTAAAAGTTTTAATGAAAACAGACAATTTTAATTTTTTTTTCACATTTTAAAAAACTATATAGTTTTAAGCAACGTAGGAAAATAAGTAACGCAAACGTAGAAAAAATTTATTTCTCATTTTATATCTCATAACCTATGTCATATCTTCATTGATGCTTTAAATATAAAAAATATTTGTTCAGAGAACATTTAAAATAACATTAATATTTAATGCATGCAAAATTGTAAAAAATGCGCATGTTTAAACTACAAGACAAGGATATCTTAAAACTACACTTTTTCTCTTTCATTTTCTATTTTTATAAAACAGTCTTTTGTTATTTTTGTCAATATAATTTTGGATATAAAGAGCTTGATTTGCAAAAGATATACTTAAATTACTCATTAATTAAGATTTTACCTGAACTATGGGGAAATAAAATAATTTATACCCGTTTTTGAATTTCAATGATCATCTTATAAGTTAAAAAAGTGTCTTACAAGGGAAACTAGGGAAGTGTGACTCGCCAATTTTGAAATAAACTAGTGGGATGTATGCCTTATGAGGAATAATTTTGGGGGGCAACATTCGTTTCGGCCCATAGAAGGTCCTGTGAGAGACAAAAAATAATTCCATGTATAGAAAAATCGGTATTTTATTACTTCAATGCAGACTATTAGTTATTGTAATTATCTCATACTCCAATTAATTTTGTGGCACTTTCACGTACTATATAATGCATATTTATTGTCAAAATGGATTTCGAAAATTTATATATCTGTAGTTTTTCAGAAAAACCTGTTAGGTTAATTTAAAAAAAAAAAATTTACATCAAATTTTTTCTTTCAAAAAATTTTCCAAATTAATTGGAGTATGTAATTACAAATCAATTGATTAATAATTAATTAATTAAAAATTAGTTAATGATCGTATAATTGATTTGCTACTTTTGCTTTAATTTGTTAATAAGCAAATCAATTAATTAACCAATTAATTAATAATTAATTGGAGTATGAGACAATAACAATAACTAATAGTCTGCATTGAAGTGATAAAAGACCGATTTTTCCACATATTGAATTATTTTTTTATCTCTCACAGGACCATCTATGGGCCGAAACGAATGTTACTCCCTAAAATTATTCCTCATAAGGCATACATCCCACTAGTTTATTTCAAAATTGGCGAGTCACACTTCCCTAGTTTCCCTTGTTAGTTAATATTAATCAAGGAAACTGAGAATTAGAAAAAGTTTCCTTCAGAAAAATATTGAATATAGTTTGATATCCTTCAAAAGAGTTGAAAAAATGGGAAGTATTAGTTTCTAATTAACGTTTTATGTTTAAAGTGTTAAGTTAGAATTCAGGTGTGCCGTAAAATAGAGAGTCTTTTGCGCCATAAGAGGTCACTTTGAGCCATTCACGTATTCTGGAGCTAAACAAATAAATGAAGCTATAGTGAGAATAAATATAGAGAATTTTTCGTCAGGTGCAGCATTAGGTGGGGAATCAATTGACATTTATGGGATAACTGATGCGTGTTGATGTACAAAAAATGTCATTTCATTATACTCTCTCAGTGTTGAACAGTGTCAGATCTCGTTTATAGTAGATGAGAATTGTAGGCAACTAAAATAATTAAGCTATTTAAAAGTGAAAAATTTCTTACATTTTGACTGTTTCTCAAAATTGTTTTATTTCATCTATTTATTTATTTATTTTTGTCTGTTACTAATTCAACACGATAGCGTATTTATTAAGCAGTTTCTCAAAAAACAAAGTTTTTTATGATGGAAAAGTAAATTTTCGACTTTTGTCTCAACCGTTAAGACGTCTTTTTTAAACTACAGTACACTGTCGATTATCCGTGCGCGGATTATCCGGTTTGCGGATAATCCGTGCTCATTCCGGAGTCACACAAAAAATATAAAGAGAAACATTTTCAAGATTAAAAAAATTTGATTCATGAAGCTGTAACACTACCAAATTTTTGGAAACAATATTCGTTATTGGATTACAGTATATGGAATATCAGCAGTATGGTCAAAGATAAAATCGTCTACGTTATCACGATCTTGGAGAAGGATAATACCGCTTGATGAACAATCCTCTTTAGATGTTCAAGAAAAATATGGTAACAGTATTCTCGAACAAGCAAAAGAAATCTAAGGTTTCGAAATTCTTGATGAAGAAAATTTAGAAGATTGGTTTCAAAGTGATGCATGTGAGCCTGGCTTCCAGTATTTGACGGATAAAGACATTGTTATGTTGTTAAATCAAATAGTGATGATAGTAACTGATGCCGAAGATGTAGTAAATGAATGAAATACAATTTCTCATTCTGCTGCTCTGTGGAAACTTTATTAGATTATATGGGAGGATTTGATTACGGTGACATTACTGCGGTTCGTAAAATATGTGTATCGAGATATGGCGAAGACACATTACACATTTTTTAATAAGGAAAATTCCTAGTTTGATGCTATGCATGCAAATGTCAGTAATTTTTATATTTTTTGTACTGATATTGAATTTTTCTTTAATAAAAGAAGTTTTTAGATTATCCGTGTTTTTCGATTGTCCGTGTGACCTGTCCCGGTGATTAACCCGGACAATCGGGAGTGCACTGTATTTAGAAATTGATGTATTAAGAAAACTGCATGTCTGTTGCTGGTAATTTCAATCAATTTGCATTCATTTTCTGTGCCTTTTAATGATTTCTTTTGAAGTGAAGATTTAGTGAAGTGAAGAATTAATGAGTGGATATTTTCTATGCACTTTTTGAAGCCATTCAGTTATTGAAAGAAAACTTCTACGTATTTTAAATATTTCTTTAGAACCTTAGAATTTTATGATTATCTAATTTATTGTTCCTTTCATTCAATATTTCATTTGATTTGGATATAAGGGGAAAAAAAACATTTGTTTTTTGTAACATCACCTGAATATCAATTCACTACTCCAAAAATACTTTACAATAATATGAAAACCTAATAAACAAACATTATTTTTCATTGGTTAATTTATTAAACTGGAAAATAATTAAGTTTTGTGTTTGACAGTAGTGAAAGCCTCCTAATAAAAATTAAATGCTTTCATTTTGTATTTGTGTTTTTACTTAATTAATTTGCTAAAATCTTTATTCATATAACAGATAAAGTTTTTACTTAATGGTACAAGTGTTTAATAAAAATAAAACTGTTCATAATTTTCATGCGATTAATGTTTCGAATTTCCTTCATTTTTAAAGTTTTTTTCTCACGTTTCACGGAAGGCAGTAAAAAATATCGTTTTTTTTCCAGCTCCAATTACTTACTGATTGCATTAAAGTGTTAGTTTAGTTAAACAAAAATTGAAACAAAAAATAACTACGGAACAGAAGGACCGGTTTGATTCAATGATTTTTAACAAAAATAAATGCTTAAAAAAATGAAAAATAAGACAATTTTTTTATTTATTTAAAGTTAATAGAAATTAATAGTGATTCTTTATGAAAAAGAATAAAGAAGGAATACATAACTGTTGCAGTAAAATTTTCTTATTTGTATAAAAATTGCACAAGTTTTTAATTTTTCAAAAAGCGATCGAGCACAAATTAATCGATACAGGTTTGCATTCCTCTTTGGTTCTCTATAACTAACAATTGTATTGGTATAAGTGATTAAAAAATAAATGAATAAAATAAGGCAAGAATAATAAGATACAACTGCTGCAGATAGGAATGAAGAAAAGCATTTCTACATTCAAAATTATATCAGTTTCCTTTCTGTAGATGTCTTCTTTCATTCATTATAAAATGAGAGAAAGAAATCTATTTCGAAGCAGGCAAGAGCATAAATACTTGTATTGCACGAATATTGCTGGAAAAGTAGCAACTATATAGTATGAAAAATTTCAAAAAGTCCTTCGTGATATGGAGATTTTCATTTCGTTTATTTTCCACCCCAAATAAAACATATGTTTACGTTATAAAAGATGCGTATATAATACTCTTATTATTGCTGTTATCAATTTATGAGTTAAAAAACTAAACTATTAAGCAAGTAATTTAATTTACGATAAAGAAAAGTAGTATGTATATGAGAATTCACTGTTCAACGACATTTAACTTAAAAATTCCCATCCATAGTTGATTAATAAGACGCTTAGTGACTGAGTAGTAGCGCTACGCGCTCCCGTGCCACCGGTCCTGGGTTCAATCCTCGAGCCAGGCAAGGTTGACTCAGTCTTTCATTCCTTCAGTGGGTTGATAAATGAGCACCAAGCATGCTTGGGAACTAAACAATGGGCGTTTTGCATTCGACTGACCACCTTACCGGAACATCTGCTCCTGCACCCCAGAGCCCAAGGTCAAGAAAACTGAGATGGGCACAGTAGGTATTGGCCCTCTATGGGCTGTCGCTCCACTGAGTTTAGTTTTTAGTTTATTTTTTCAATAAGCGTGTTATTTTGTTTGGGCATCGTTACCCGTCTCATGGATTTGACAATATCCCGACTATACGAGAATACAGCGAGAGAGCAAAATGTAGTGCAAAGGAATTTCTTCAACGATTCTTTTTGTTTCATCTGTTAAAAGTCTTCTTGGAAGGATTCTTCTAATCTGTCCTTCTTGGTCTGGGATAGCCTGGTCGGTAGGGCGCTGGGCCCATATCCAAGAGGTCGTGGGTTCGATCCTCGCCGGCCGAAGACTCCTCGTGTAGTAAATGGTGACTGATGCACGTTAAATGTGTCGAGTCTCAGTCCTCCATGTTCCCACAACAAATCAAAACCTCTGGGGGTACTGATCCAGGAGTTTCCTTGTCTTCTGGTTTGGTTCAAAATTACAAGGCTACGGAGTTGAACGTAAGTAGTCGTAAACCCATGAAATTGGGTCGGCTGTTCAACGACGGTTATAAAATAAAATCTGTCCTTCTTAGACAGATATCTTTAGCTTCAATTACTGTCATATTGGTGCTACTCAAAAATTCTCTGTAAATTTTGGCAAACAGGCGAAAATGTGCTCATATGTAGTTACAAGTTCAAACACTCAATTGTTACGCTTTAAAAAATGGTGGAAAGTAATTTCCTAATTTTTGCTTTAATTACAACATTAGACTGTTATTATTCATTGTTTGTACTACAGAAAATATTGCCTTATTAGATTGTGAAATATTTAACTTTTTTAGGATTACTTATAAGTGTTGATCTACAAAAATTGTCAAAAAATAAGGAAGGAGAATTAATCAAAAAAAAAGGGGGAAAAGGGTATTATAGGAGTACTGTACCATATCTATAATGCATCCTTATTTCTATAAATGACAGCAAACTTTTACAATTAACATTCACTCTTATTAATGACGTCAAAATGTATATTGCGCTTTATTTCAGTTTCTTTCAGAAAGTTGCAGAAATCCCTGTTTAATTTATAAAGTAAAGAGCTACGTAATTCACTTTTCAAGAGATATGATAATTTTCACAGATTTTTGGATGAAGTATGAAATTTTAATTGTCATGTTTTGTGAAATAATTTAAATAGATCGAAATATCTGGCTCTTAATTTTATAACAATTTTATTTCTAAACTACAGAGAATTCTAAGTAAGAGCTGCTCAAATAGTGCGTAGACCAGTTTTCGCTAATTTTGAAATCCCTTCTCAGAAAAATACAAAAAATTATAAATCCCTTCATAGGCTACGTAAAAATACGTTTTATTATTTTATTCTCTCCTTTACTCTGACTCTTATTGCAGTGACTTAATTTTTTAAAATATAAATGAAAGTTGAAACTTTTTATAAATTAAATTTACGTTTCATTTTGTTTTATAAAGTTTTGAGTATAATATTATTTGGGAATTTTTCGTGTTTTCCTTTGGTGATCAAAAGTCTTCCAAACTAATCATTTTCAGCTTTTTTTTTCCTCATATTCAATTTCATTTTCAAGTATAAAACTTACCAAGGTTATGATTGTTCCACAATTTTTTGTCATACTTTTTTCATTAAAAAAAATTGTAAAATAAGGGGATGTCTCATACTTCTAACCATGAGTCAAGGCCTCTCAGTAACTTTTTGACGTTGGAAGTGATAGGGTAATCAGATTTGTATTAAGATAAAGCAATAATGAATATTTTTATTCTTAAGAGTGATCCTTTAGTTATTTTATTCGAATAAATCACCGTTATTTATCACGTTGTAACGAAATAAAAAGGACATATTTGTAATATAAGCAATATTTGCGCTTTGTAAAAGAAAATGATTTAATAAGAACAGTTTTTCGTTTTATTTTAAATCATGATTCATAATTACTATTTTTAATATCAAATGAATGAACTTCACTTAAATGTATCATTTCCAAAATAAAGTGAAATA
The DNA here is from genome assembly GCF_982258835.1 of Parasteatoda tepidariorum. Taxonomy (NCBI): domain Eukaryota; kingdom Metazoa; phylum Arthropoda; class Arachnida; order Araneae; family Theridiidae; genus Parasteatoda; species Parasteatoda tepidariorum. Next base: position 26,713,564 of record NC_141761.1, read on the forward strand.
TTGGATTTATTTCATGTATTAGAGAATAAGAAATGATAGATTTGAACAAGGAAACAATTACGAGACTGAGAAATCTTATAGTGTAAGAAATGAGACAAATAAAAAAAATTACAGTTTTATTGGCATATTCATAAAATTCTCATTTTAAAATAGGTTTTAAAGAGTTCTTTCAGTGCCACGCGATAAACATTTAAATTCCTAGTAGAAATAATATAAACACAAACTGTGCATTTATTTACAAATAAACGACGCGTATAATATATTAACGATGCAAAATGATTTAGCAAAGTATTTTTACTCTTAATATTGTAAAACGTTGAAATAGTATTTATTATATTCAACATAAATTAAGCTTTTTTTTCACTTTGAGTTTATCTCTAAAAAAAGTAATGCATTCCAATATTAAGTAAGTACTAACATATAAATTTTCTGATGACTATCTTTGTTTTCAGATTTCTGAAAAAAATAATAATAATAAATAAGTAAATGAAAATAGTGATTCTTCCAAAATCATTAGTAAAATATTTTAAGCATAATTTTTCTGACAAATTACATTTAAAAACATGTACATAACATCATAACAGGTTAAACTATGATGGTGTTTTTTAATAAACGTCTTTCATATCTTCTTTTACCGCAAACAAACAGGTTTTGGTGTTTAATTCAAGTGCTTCCCTCAACTGCGTTTTTTCAAATTTGATACTTTTTGCTTTCGTTTGCAAATATATCAATTTGCGACAGCTAACATGTACACTTTTTAATCTCTACATTTTGATAAGATTTAGAAATTTTTGGGGGGTAATTTATGGAATAAAAATACATACATAAAAATATGAGAAAAAATTTCTTACAAGTAAACCTTCAGAACTCATCCAAATCAAAAATATGCAAACTTGATTTTAACTGATTAAAGAGTAAGGGTTCAAAGTACCATCAGAACAATTATTATTCATTTGTTCATTTTGTTAACATAAGTAAAGCAAACCCCTTTCAGTTCCATTATGCGCACACTTTAATTAAATTATTATATTTTTTGAAATTAAAATAAAAATGCCAAAAAATTTCCCAATTTATAAATTTTTGAAACTAAGTTTCTGCATTATTTTTCAAAATATATAAATAGATAAATAAAAATTTAAAAAAATTAAGATCTCTTTTTTAGAGTAATGGTTAAATTATGAATCTGGACATTCATTTTATCATATATCAATTGGAATATTTTTATTGTTAATTATAACAGAAATTTTTTTTAAAAAAAATATCGAATGCGCAATTTTTCAAAGCAGAATTTTATGAACTATATTAAGCGGACTATAAAAAATACTTTAAAGTTCTAACTTCAAGACAGAAAAAAAATTCTGGAGGGATTCCAAATTACATGTAAATACCAAAAACGCATACACTTGAAAAAGTTTTAGTTTTGCTGAAAAAACCACTGTCTTTTTACCAACCATCAAAACTTATTTAACTTTAAACAAAATAGAGAGGATAATTTTTTTCATTGTGTTTGGAATTATTTAAAACTTTAATGTGAGAAATAAATTGTTTTTTCGATACTTAATACTTCGATTTGTTAAATACGACACCTTAAAATGAAATTACGAAATCTAATAACTAATTTCAAAGTAGTAAAAAATTAGTTAGGAATTCTTCATAAGATACTCAAAAATAATTCATCTGTGTAAGAAAAAATCATGCCATATGAGGCATGAACAACAGTTTCATCAAACTTAATTTAAAAATGTTATCCAAAAAATGTAAATGGCTAAACATGACTCAAATTCCTTTTTTTAATTATTAATTATCATTTAATGCTCAGGAGTTTTTCTGCATTCAAGTTTAAATATTTATGAAATTTAAATCATGTAAAAGTTGGCTATCGTTGAAAATAAATAAGTTTCAAGTTATACTCAACAGAGTTATTTAATTTTTATTAATTTCAGAAATAACATTATGCTGCTTCCTTTACTTGTTTTCAAAATAATACAAATTTCAGCTCTTCAATTAGATCTTATATTTGTTTGTGAAGATAGTTTCATAGTTGGTCTGAATTCATCAAAATTTACGCAGACAAATGTTGTTTCAATATGTTTTATTTCACGACCTAAAATTTTGAGAAAGTACGAATAATTTTCTAATTTTATTTTAAAATATTCACTAACGAACAATACCTGAAACATTGTTATTCTGAAATACGACTTCCTTTATTATATAATTTAGAAGCTTATATTTAAGTGAGCGAATTCAAAGATAAATAACACTTACTCGACTATCAGCTGTTATTCGATTTTAATTGAATATATCCATTCTTTCTGTTCCTTGTTTTTGAAGAATTTATAATAACCTTTAAATCTCGGTACAGCTCAGGCATTATTAAAATGATAAAATATTACCATAGAAAGAATCACATAATCAACGGTTCTGTAGTTCAATGACAAATATTTAAAATTGGTAGCAAGTCAAAACCACTATTAGTGACGTCACCAAAATAGCTTGGTGATCTCAACGGCTTAATTTTTTGGGGGCTATGCTCTAACCGCTCTCTTGTAAGTAATAATAAGCGAATCGCCACCTTTGATGCTTTCTCAATATTAAATATTTGGTTAGCTTTTGTGGACTATGCAAGAGGTTTGTATTTTTCTAAATATTTGATCAATTTTTATTATTCACTCAAACTTTATTATTTACTTCAAACTTGAACCCACTATCTTTACATCGGTACACGAACCCACTCTCTTTTAATCGGTGCTTGAATCCACTGTTATTTAAACAATATTTATAGTTCACTCTCTTTTGTTTAAAACTTGAACCCACTATCTTTACATCGGTTCTCGAACCCCTTCTTCTTTAATCGGTGCTTGAAACCAATGTCATTTGATCAATTTTTTAGTTCACAATGTTTTGTTTAAAACTTGAACCCACTGTCTTTACATCGGAACATGAACGCTCTCTGCTTTAATCGATGCTTGAAACCACTGTTATTTGATCAATTTTTATTATTCACTCTCTTTTGTTTAAATCTTGAACCCACTATCTTTACATCGGTGCTCGAACCCTCTCTCCTTTAATCGGTGCTTGAAACCACTGCTATTTGATCAATTTTTACAGCTCACTCTCTTTTGTTTAAAACTTGAACCCACTATCTTTACCTCGGTACTCGAACCCTCTCTCCTTCAATCACTGCTTCAAACTACTGTTATTTGATCAATTTTTATAGTTCACTCTCTTTTGTTTTAAACTTGAGAACGCTATCTTTACATCGGTACTCGAACCCACTCTCTTTAAATCGATGCCTGAAGATTTGAATTGAAGAATTATATTGCGTTATTAAATGGTTTTTTAATTTCTCACTCTCTTACCAATATAAAATAAAGCTTTCAAAATTTTCAATTTATTTGAATTTTCCATCACAATTTTAAAAAAAAGTATGAAATTACAATTTAGTGCTTTAATAAAGGAAATTCCAAGAATGCATCTTATTTCAAAGAAAAAAAATTTATGAGGCTTCAAATTGTTAAAGTAATGAAGTTGAATTGAAAAAAAAAAAAGATTTCTCCCTGGCTTCTTGCATTAAAAAAAATAATTTCCGTGAGAGATTTCGTGGAAAAAATAGCTAACAATTTATATTACAGAAATATTTCTATTCCAACATTTTAATATTTTAAATAAATTTCGTTTTACCCCATTTCATGGAAAAGGTGAAAGCAAAATATTTATACCTTTCTAAAGTTAGAAGAATTTAGTTCCAGATCTTTTATAGAACTTACATGTCAGAAAATATTTTGAAGATTTAATGAATAAAAAGTTTTCCTAGAACCAAACCTTTATTTTTTTCCGTTTTTTTTATCAAACAAAAGCTATTCAAGATTGAAAAATACGAGATTTTTTTTTTGCACAAGATATAAGTGCGTGTCAATTTTTCCCAAAGAAATGAGGACAGGTTTTGCTACGATTTGTGTCGGTGGTTTTGGCTTCCACTGCCCGCTTGTGGGTGATTTCATGGTAGATGGCAGTAGGAGTTTTGTGAGAAAAAGGAAAGCTTTCTTTCTTTTTTGAGAAAATACATTACGTTAAAGCAGAGAATTGAAAATAAAACTTATAAAAAACTAATTCTAAGGATTTGTTTTACAAAACAAAGTGACTGACTTATAAATTTCGTATTTAAATCATTGTTATGATGTGCCTTAACTTGCCGTAACTCATACTTGAAAATCTTATAAATAAAAGTTTCTTGATAAATCAATCCACTTTGTGGCGTGAAAATTTTACTATTAATAGAAATATATACAAAGGTTTCCTGCGAATCTTACACTTATAATGTACGATGTATCAAATTTATGTTAAATCTAGTAGGAATTTCCTTTTTTAAGATATCATTTTAACATACAAAGATCTGACAGTTTAGATTTCCTATGCAGGTATAATTCGTTTTAAAAATAATATGTCATATTTTATACAAAAATATTAAAATATCGTTGCTTGTTTCATTATCTCCTCGAATTGTTATGGTTATTATCACAAATATTAATATCATTTATTTTGATTTGCTCATCCTTGCTCTATTAATAATTTTTGAAATATTACATGAAAGTAGAATTAAATGGCATTTAAACTCCCATAATATTTATTGTTTTTGGTTAAAAGTTGTAAATTTTTTTTCTATCTTTGATGTAATAATTAAAATATTTTTATATGGAGGAAGAGAGGGGACTAGTTTTGATATGAGGGTAGAGTGAGCATCTTGAATAATTTCATTAATTATGGGTCAAACTTTCTTTGTTGGATATCGTAGATTGGCAACATCAATCAACAATTCCATATGCTGTTACATAATCACACTGAGAATACTTTAGCTGAAAATTTTAGCTGAAAATTGTAATAAAAGGTTCTTAAGTTGCAAAAGTAATTTTCACATTTTCTCTTTACCTTTTCATTAACATATTGTTTTTTTTTACCCATTTTGATATTAACTTTTGCACTGTTGTAGAGTTTCAGAGTGTCAATTAATCAGCATTAAGCATAAATAAGCACATGTTCTGGTGGGTAGACATATGATTGTGTGGCCTACACTGGCCCCTATTCAATGGAAGAGGTAGGAATCGGTCAAACACATTTGATGTTATTTATTTTCTAAATTAGAGTGACTTTGTAAAATGATGTACCTTTACAAATAGCAGCATCAATCTCAAGTAAAAAAAAATTCGCACGAAGCCTTTATGCTAATCCTTTTTTTGAATGTTTAAGAAAGTTTGAAAGTTTAAGAAAAGTTAAGTTGAAATGTTTAAGAAAGTTTGAAAGATATACTTTATGAAGTTTGTTATAAGAATAAAATTTAATATCGATTAATTAAAAAAGAAAAAGTTTTCAGTATTTATTTATTTTTTTGTCATAGATTAAACTATAGCAGAAAAATCATCGAACAGTCTCGTCTTCTCTTTTGCGAGTTGTTTACATAGCTCGAGTAAGAGGATTATCCCTGAGCCATGCTCTCCGTGTGTTGCCCATACAGACCAAATCATCATCCAGTTAAAACTGGTTATTAAAATTGATTCAACTTAAAAATTAGTTCTTCGCTTTTCAATGTAGCAGAAATTAGCTATCTAAAACGTATTTCATCTGAAAAACGCATAGTAAAATCCCCTCTCTTGCTGTTTCCAGAGAATGTGAATGAGAATGACAATGCTGACTTAATAAGAGTTCACTATTTTAGGAAAAACAAATTTTTTATTTATTAATAAGAAAATTTTTTTTCAATCTGTGCTGTGCATCATGTTGGTAAAGAAGAAAAGTGTTTATAGATATGTAGACTATGATGTTTAATTCTTAATAAAAAAAGAGGGACATAGTTCTTCTAAATATATTCTTCTATTTTTCAAAAAAAAAGGGGGGAAAGAAAAGGCGTTTTTTTAAATCTTAAGAGAAGATATTGTTTCTAAACTTCCATCGAAAGTAACTGGTATAACTTTCTCGATTACACATTTCAGGTCGACCCGCATATTTTTTTTTGATGAAACAAAAACCAAATTTCAAAATATTTTTCAAATAAATCAAATTGAAGAATGGTTTTCAAACGAATTAATTTGCTTTCAAAATGTTTTTCTTAGTGCAGTGAAATGCTCGATTAAAAATAAGTATTTTAATGAAATTAAGGCATACAGTTTGAAATTAATTTCATTTTGGCTTTAGATAAACTTTTCTGAGTCATAATAAACGACTAGTTATTAAGCTATGAAATTTGTCTCCACTAGACACATAGATTGCCCACTTTAGCCTCTTGAAGTCGTGCTCGTGTGGACAAAAACAACTTTAAAATTTCAGATGTAAGCCCGAATGGAGGTAAGCGTCTAAATTATTGTTTAAAAAATACTTCATATATTAAAAATTATTTTAAATAGGTTTTTTTTTAACAAATTTGTAAAAAATATTACTGGTAAAGATCTTCATTTACCAACCTGAAGCTTTTCAGATCACACCTTCGGCAGTAATTGCTTCTTTTGTTAAATTATAAAAGAAAGTTTCAAATACATAATTCTCCCGAAATTTTAGTAGATTCAATTAAATCATCCTAGACACTTATCCGAACTCAACAGTTTAAAAAAAATATTTGAGGGAACTTACTTTTTTATACGATAGATGTCTAAGGTGTTTGAATTTTTAGAGCTATAAAACTGCAAATTTAAATAATTAGTCAGTTGAAATTCAAAATATTTTTACTTAAAATTAAAATTCAGTTTTTCTTACAAACCAACAAAATTATTTTAAATATTGATTCTTTCTCCCTGTGGAAACTTTCTAAGTATTGAAACCTAAAAGGAAAAAGAAATGAATTGGTAAGAAAGTCATATTTACAATAATAGCGACTGGTTTTGAAATATTAAAATATTAGAAATTGTTTTCTTTCCATTATTTGGATTAACTGGATGGAAATAATTTTCTTTTTCAGATAAATGGCATTCCACTTCTGTCATTTCTATTCAATTCTCGTAGTTAAAAGCGTTTAAAAGTGTGACAGGTACTACAGCCACAAATTAAAATACACTGAAGAAAGTACTATCATTAACAACCTTTACTTTCAAATATATAATTTCAATCTTATTTGGAAATTTTAACACTGAACCTACATCGTTCATTATGGTTCCTGTAAGTTTGATAATTATATTTTCCTTCTTTTTTTCTTTCAAATTAAAAAAAATGCATAGAACTTTCAAACAATAAGTGCTTTTATTTGCAATCGATTTTTATTCCATTCAGCATTAAAACTACGTAAGAAACAATATTGACTTTTTAAAAAAAAAGTAAGATTTCTTAAATTTGCTAATTTAAGTAAGGAATCATAAGAATCAGTATAAAAATGCTCCTAACATCGAAACAAATTGTCATATACACTTGGAATCGGGTTTTATTTAATTCTGCTTTATATTCTAATAAGTAATGACAGTCTGCTTAGTAAATAATTAACAAAGGTGAATTGCGAAAAATAAAATGTAGTGAAAAATAACCGTTCTGTCATCAAACATGAAAAAGTGATCTAGTACATTAGCTAGTTTTCAATTATCAAATACCAGGCAAACTATTGTTATCAACAACTACAAAAATTTATTAGTTTATTATGTGAGATTACTTTTTCTTTTTGGTATAAAATCAGAACTATTTCCTAGGAAAAGGCTGAGCAGTAGCTTGCTAGCCACTTTTTCCTCGTTGCTGCACATGTGCTATTTACAGCCTAGGTCATCTCAGCAATATCAGGGAACTACTTGTTGATAAGTTTTGTAAATATATATATATTTTACGAAAAAAAACACATGTTAATCAGATTTAAAATGCAGTGTTATTGTACATATTTTCACTCATAAACAGCAATATAAACTTCGCATATACATGCAGATATCCAAGCAAAAGATCAGCATACAGTTGTAGTAGAATTTCAAAGCTAAATTGCTATTTTCAATAATTTATTTATAAGAGAAATTATGAACATTGCAATTAATCAGCTTGCATACTGCTGCGTTAAAACATATACGTTTAAGCAAAATAAAAAGAATAGTTCTATTTGAATAAATAGCAAACAATAAAATATACTTTGCGTAACCTGCTTTAACACGTTGAATGCCACGGGGGTCACCGGTGACCCTCACTGAATTTGGTCGTGGCACCACGGGGTCACCGGTGATCGGCGAAGCCAAGATTATTAGAAGCACATAATTCAAGTAAATTTTTAATTCTTTTGTTTTTTTATGTTATGATCGTTACCAAAATGGTTTGAAGAAATTAATGCAATAGATACTGAGAAATTCATTTTGGCCAGACGGGCAAGCCATGTAAAATTAGCTTGGCATTCAACGTGCTAACGATTCACTAGTAACGTTACCCTGAACAGCGACAAGAAATATTCAGATTCTTCTCTCTGATTGCTAAGCCTACAACAATAGCCACGAAAAATATCCATCTACTTTGATTATTTAAGATTAGGACGCGTCCTTAAAACGAAAATAATTAAATTTAAGTTTGAAAATTGTAGCAGATTTGATTAAAAGTGATGGAACTTAATTAATAAATGTCAAACACACTTACCGAATTTCGCATAGACTTTCGATTGTCAATACACGCGCTATTCGCCGGCTCACACGGAACTCTGGGTAGTGAGTTAGTATGAAGTGTACTTTAAACAACCTCAAAATAAGCTTAGGTATAAATAAAAATTTGACTTCATGTACCTCAATACATACCTGACTCTCTTTAGCTGAAATAAGGTGATTTTTTATACCTCATAAATACTTCGTTTGTTACAAGTGTCAGAAAAACAACCTAGTATATCCTAGAAATTACCACATCAGTTTGGTTGATACGAAGTGAATTTGAAACAACCTTAAAATAAGCTTATAATACCTGACTCTCTTTATTAATACCTGACTCTCTTTAGGAGAAATAAGATTAATTTTTTTATACCTCATAAATACCTCTTTTGTTACAAGTGTCAGAAAAACAACCTCATTCGCCTGGTTGATTTGAAGTGAATTTTAAGCAACCTCAAAATGAGCTGAAGTGTATGTAAAACAACCTCGTACACCCCAATTGCCATCTTTATGTGGTATAATTTTTACGGTATTTTAATGGGAATTTCTACATGAGTGCCTGTAAAAGGATTTAAAGATGTTGGTCTGTGGGGTAGAGCTTTAATTAATTAGATGTTGCACGTTGATAATGTTTGTATCTAGAACCCAATAAAATTATCGCATCAAAAACAAAGCTTTTGCATAGCTTCAAACAACTATACAATAGTTTTTTATACAAAAAATTTATTCCATGTTTGATTCAAAACTTTTTTCAAAATTTTAATAAATAGTTTTACCGAAATTTTAGTTTAATCAAGTAACCTACATTATATTTCATTCAATTCATTCACTCTGCTTAAATTTAAGTACCCGAAACAAGAGAAAGAAGAAAAAAACAGTTGCAAAACATTTTCATTTCTAGCTTGTTTTCGATAGGCATAAAACATCCCTTACAGTTATGACTTATTAACCTCTGCCCTAGCCAAGTTGCCTTGAAAAGAATAAACACACTTTTTAATACTGTTATAAAACAAAAAGGATTACAAATATTTTTAACCCTTTCCGATGACGTGAGCTTAATCTTAAACCACTTATTCTTAATACTGTTATAAAACAAAAAGGATTACAAATATTTTTAATCCTTTCCGATGATGTGAGCCTAGTCTGAAACTGCTTATTCTTAATACTGTTATAAAACAAAAAGGATTACAAATATTTTTATTCCTTTCCGATGACGTGAGCCTAATCTAAAGCAACTTATTCTTAATACTGTTATAAAATAAAAAGGATTACAAATATTTTTAACCCTTTCCGATGACGTGAGCCTAATCTGAAACCACTTATTCTTAATACTGTTATAAAACAAAAAGGATTACAAATATTTTTAACCCTTTCCGATGACGTGAGCCTAATCTGAAACCACTTATTCTTAATACTGTTATGAAACAAAAAGGATTACAAATATTTTTAATCCTTTCCGATGACGTGAGCCTAATCTGAAACCACTTATTCAAAATATATACAGGGTGGTCCCGAATTCATGGTACAAACTTTAATGGTAGGTGCAGGACATTGTAACAATGATTTATTGTATAGGAATGTATAGTCGCAAGTGACGCGTTGAGGCGTAAACAGGAGAAATAACGGCCGAAAGGAAAAACAAAGATTTTATTGAAACCGTTGTTGACAAGTGTCATGTTTACAGTAAGTGTTCAAAATGGCGTCCACCAGAAGCGATACATGCTTGACAGCGTCGGTGGAGCGATTGGCGTACACTTTCAAAGATGCCTGGTATTTAACGCACACCTGCAGCAGCTACAAATATGTGAGCGACGAGATCCTCATCTGAGTCAACTGGAGTCTCATAAACAAGATGCTTTAGATGTCCCCATAAAAAGTAATCGAGGCTCGGGAGATCGGGGTGGCCAAGGCATTGGTCCACCACGCCCAATCCATCGAGCACCAAACGTGGCATTCAAGTAATTCCGTACATCAATGCTGAAGTGTGCTGGCTCCCCATCGTGCTGAAACCACATGCGGTTACGAATGGCGATCGGAACATCATGCAGCAGTTGTGGTAACACTTCTTTCAGAAAAATAAGATAGCTTCCGCCACTGAGTCGCGTGGGTAGTAAGTATGGGACAATCAAAAAGTCGTTCACAATACCAGCCCACACATTAATACAGAAACGTTGTTGAAACGCATGTGGACGCGTTGCATGTGGATTATCGGTTGCCCACACATGGGAATTGTGCGCCTTCGCGTGAAAATGTCGCTTCATCTGTAAATAGCACATCACCTACGAAATCCGGCTGCAACGCACATTGCTGCATCACCCACAGGCAAAAGTTCACGCGGAGAGGATAATCTGCCGGATTCAATGCTTGTATTTTTTGAAAATGGAAGGGGTGTAAGCGATTTTTGTTTAACACTTTGCATACACTCTGATGACTCACACCTACGTCACGCGCAACAGTTCTTGTGCTTGACTCGGGTCTATCAGCCACAATGTTCAAGATGCTTTCTTCCAGCCTTGGAGTGCGTACAGCTCTTAATCGACCAGTGTCATGTCTGTTGACATCGAACGCACCTGTTTCACAAAGTTGACGATGTAACCGTTGAAAAATTCTATGATCCGGCATTCGGCGATCAGGATACTCCGCGCGATACATTCGTAACGCAGCTCTGCCGTTACCATTTGCACGGCCGTACATGCAATGCATGTCTGCTTCTTCTGCATACGTAAAGTCACCCATCGTCTACGGCAGCACAATTGTGAATGGCGCTTTTCCCTACTGCGATGCATCATTTTCAACGGAGGCTAGACATCTACTGCCCTCTACCAGCAATGATACCAACTGATCACTCCATTTCTCTTTCCTTTTATTTCCCCTGTTTACGCCTCACCGCGTCACTTGCGACTATACATTCCTATACAATAAATCATTGTTACAATGTCCTGTACCTACCATTAAAGTTTGTACCATGAATTCGGGACCACCCTGTATATATATTACGAGCCACTAAGGCCTTCCCGCAACTGCTAGAGAAATCATGAAGGTTAAAAGCTTCATAATTTCATGATGGTGGCAATGTTGTCAGCATTGCGTCGTCATCACATGACAAGCTGATTACCATCTATATGAATGTGGGTGGGTTTCAAGTTACAGGTTCGTACCCCAGTTTTTTTTTCCTATGACGGTCCATTGCCTTAACCACTGAGCCATAATCCGCTCGAAATGTAAAATTATTTATTTTAATCCTTTCACTCCAATGACATCAAAAGTCATCACTCTAAAATTAAAAATTTTTATACCTTAATAATTAGTAGCCACAGTATTTTAAGAATTTTAAAAATTGTATAAAAATACTATTTTATGTACTTTAAATAAATTAGTTCAAACACCACTTTAAAGTACTCGGAGAGCAAAAAGGGTTAAAACTTTTAAGCATTTATAACTGCAAATTTTTTATTTCACTATATAAAACTATAAAGCTTTTATTTTGAATTATGAACTATTATCGACTACTTTTTTTTCAGGTAAAAAAAGACTCCCGTTAGTGACTCGTAGCAGATACAGATATTTCAATCCTCTCGAAAACAATCTAGAAATGAGGTAGTTTTATTACCATACTAGCCGCCTAAGGCGGCCAGCTGTCCGCCACGCTGAAGGTTTTCACAAATAAAGTTTTTTAAAACGTAGCAGGAAATCTGAAGATTAGTGGACAATGGACGTGTTTGTGTTCCTGAGATCTTGAGGGCCTCAATTTAGAGTTTAAATCCGTTGCCGAATTCATAGTTCGTAATGTCACAAAAAGTTTAATCGGTTCAGTTGTTTTGGAATCAAAGCAAATTTGGGTGCTTCAGAGAAATGGGAGTCAACAATACTCACTAAAAAATTTAAACCGATTTTGTTTTTGAATAGTTTAGAAAGTCGCTTGATTTTAATATATTGATGAAACTTATCAGTTGAAAAAGTTTGGTGTTCTCTATTATGAGTATGAAATTTTTCTTCAAACTATAAAGCTAATTTTTAAATCTAAGATGGACACTTATATTTCTTTTAGAATATAATTACCAGTGTGACTCTCGCAACAATTTCACTTTCCAAAGGTGTGATGTAATGAAGTTCACTTCAAACATTTTAGTGGTAAATTTCATGCTTTGCTTCAATATATATCATATATATATATGTATTTTTATCATAGTGAATCCTCGAATCATTTTGAATTAAGAATACTACTGTAAATTTAATGATTTGACTGTAATATGTTAAAAAAAAAATCATTGTCAGCTAAGTTATTCATGCTCAATTAATAATTATATTATTCAAAATGTAACAGTTATTAAAAAATAACTTGCTTGAAGATTTATAGAATGTAGAATAACCATTTCTCCTATTTTTCATAAGAACATAAAAAATTGGCCGTATAATTAGACGTTATAAATTGGTGCTCCTCTTATTTTAGCTGATTTTTATGTTCTTACAGGAAACTGGAAATTTATTTAAAAGTGAGGTTTTCAAGAAGAAATCAAAGAAATAAAAAGAATTTATGGGCAGTAAAAGCTCCAAAGTTCAGTGCCCAATCCTAGGGACATGTTATTTTACACAAAGTTATCCCAATTTATTCAATTTAGTAACTATCAAAAAATGTTAAGTTACGTTTTTTTGTTATAGAAAGAAAAAAAAAACGTGTTATATTTTGCTTGAGAAAATGTGTTTTTTTAATTCTCCATAAAATTTAAATCTGTATTGTTTATTATTTTTATTTAGTCATTCAATATTGTTTACTTTTAGGCATACTAAAATTTTTTAGTAATCTAATTCACAATTTTATTAATCATTAGTAGATTAAATAATGAAAAATTATATTTTGTATCTAGCCATCATAACATTTTTGGATAAATAAGTTTTATAATGTACTATAATTTTTCAATTCGTATAATCATTTTTCATGATATATGTAAACAAAATTTTCAAGAACTAACATTATGGGGTCTTAACTTTTGATGGATCTTCTGACTTTATTGTTGCAATTATATTTTTTAGATTTTAAGATTTTTAGTTTATCAGATCAGCTATTTGCTGCAGATACTAGTTTCTATAAAATTTTATTTTTAAAAGTGTTCTTGTTTTAATAAAAAAGATGAAGTATGTATTTAGTAACATTAAAGAATATTGAAATTTTTGACAACTTCAAGTTTTCATATAGGATTCTTTTACTTTACACATTGTAAAAATAACTTGCAATAAAAGGCACTGCAATTATAAATTTATGAGGTATCAGAAGGTATTTAAATTTTGCTATTAAATAATACTATAAAAAATTATATTTAGCTTTTTTGTTTGGTTGCATTATTTTTTTATTATTTTATTTCAATAGCATTTTTTTCCCTGTCACATAGTACTATACATAATTTTTAATATCTTTATGAAATGTTTTATTCGAACTTCAATCTCTATTACATTTCATTTTTAATAAACTAGGAAGAACTAGAACTTGTCAAGAGGCGCCAAAGCTAGCGGCCACAATAGTCCAGACCTTTGATGTTATCTGAAGATCCATGGACACGAAAACAACAACAGAACTAGAACTTAACTAGGTTATTATTATTTTACTCAGAATTAAACATATCATTTTTTTCAATGATGTATTTTTTTCATGGCATACTCAGAAATAACTGAAGTATTCTATTTGTTACATAGGCAAGCAAGGTATAAACAATTGATTTAAGCACATTATTTTTATCTTGTCCTATGTTTAAGACTTTTAATTTTTACTTTTTAAAGAAAAGTTTTTTTCGTAATGATGATCCTTTTTATTCATTTATTTTTGATAAAGCATACTTATTTTTTTTTTTAAGAAATCTGAATTGGAGATGCTTAAATTTTTTTTGTTAAAAAAAAGTTTTTTGAAATATCCTTCTATTACTTAAGAATTTATAATGATTTTTATATTGAGAAATTTTAAAAATTTAGCCTATTATTTATTTTATTAAAGCATACTTTTTTTGTTACTTAGTTATTTTCTTAAAAAATTTTAATTCTATAAGTAAACAAGCTCTCCTATATTTTAATATTTGTTCGATTTAATGCTTCCTTTTAATAGAGTGAATATTTAAATTCTATATTTTTCTTTTAATTGAGTAGTTTCATTCATTTTTACGATAAAATATTTTTGTTTATATAACAAGGCTTAATTTATTTTTAGAGAGAAGTATATGGAACACAGTAAAAGACGTCCAGCAACTTAATTCCATTAATTTCCCCACGGAAAGGCATTGCCACACGTTTCGGAAACAAGAATTGAGACCCTTGGCTAATCTTTTACAATTAAGTTTACTCTAGTTTGATTTTTCATAAGAAATTGAATCCAATTTTATGTCAAAGAATGTGAATTACTTCTTTTTTGTAAATAATGCTTTTATTTTACAAACTTACTTATAGCTAGCAATAAAATATTTTTTTTCTAAGATCATAAATTAAGTTTTATGTATTTTATTTTAAATTTGTATTCTTTGTAGCCTATAAATGCTTCCTAAGTCCCCCATTTTAATTTTAGCATTTCTTACCTTCAGTCACCATATTTTTTCCGAAATGAAATTAATTAATAAGAAATTTTGCATACTTTGACCTATTTTATTTGAGTGATTCTATGTTTTCTTTAACCCTGTATTATATTTTTATTGACGAATGTAAGCTACTCAAAATATTCTCTCGAACCAACTTTCAAAATTTGTAATTCTGCAATATCATTTCATGATGTTGCTTATCATTAAATTTCCATTGTTCACTTTTGTTGGGATTAGCCTTTTCACCAGAAAATTTATTCTTGGAAGCATTGATAGCTCAATTTAAGATAAAAAACTAATTTACTTTAATTTCATGATTTACTCCCAGTTTTAAAGCACCATTTCCAAAATCACATTAAATTTTGATTTAGGAAATATATTTTCAACTTATAAATTGCAATATTAAAAAGAAATAATCTTAATACGGTCTTAAAAAAGTTGTTATAAAGTAAGTTCAGATTTTCCTTCTTTTTTTTTTTAATAATTAAGCTACCCTGTAATGAAATAAGTGTCATATCAGATTGCTTGGACTGCTTTTAAATGTGATAATCTTGTTTTTTTAAAAAAAAAAGAAAAAAAAAAGGGTTCTTTACAAGTGTATAGGGTGTTCAAAAAATAGCAATTCCTTACTCAAGGTGGATGGTTTGTGTAAAGGTAGACCATCAGAAATATTTAGGGACAATGACTGATAGACCACAAGATCTAATAGAGATTATTGGCGGAGCTTGCTGAGACAACCTTGTCTGTCGTGAATTAGTCTTGTCTGAGTATTGAAATAATTTCTGGAGTTTTTTTTTGGAGTTATTGAAATAATTCTGCTTAAATATGTGCAGCAAGATTTATTTTCTCATTTAAAAATGAGCTGAAAATTTTTGATTTGTTTATTTTATTCAGCTTATTTAGTATGTTACCTAATGTATCTCTTATCTTTCATGAAATAAATGCTTAGAAAAACACTATTTGTTCTTTATTTTTTTAAAATTGTGTCATCAATTTTGCTGTCTAATTTTGTTTGTGTGTTCACATAATCAAATTGTAATTAATTTCTAATAAACTAATATTTTGAATACATCATATGGCAAGTTTTTTCTTTAGAAATGACTATAAACTATGCTTTTTGAACTACCATTTAATCTAAAATCTTTAACAGCCATATAAAAGTTTCATACATCAAAGGGGAAAAAAAAGAGCAAGAGATTCTAAATTGGAAAAATAATCTTCATAATCAGGGCAAAGGTGGTGTATTCATAATTCTGAAGATCATTTAAATTCAAACATTGACATGTATTTAAAGTTAAGTCTACAAAAGGTTCTATAATTGTCATTAAATAACCTTTTTAGGTAGTATTTATTTTGGAGAAAAAAATTACTTATAAACTTATCACATTTGATGTGTTTGACACAGCAAGTAACTCCATTTATTGGTAGCATTTAAATTAATTTTATGTAAATACTTTTTCATATATTATTAGTGGCCTATTCATAACCACACTCCCTTATTTTTTTATGCACATTAATTGCCATTTCAAAAGTGATATCTTGGCAAGAAACCAGAGAGCGATGCAAAAATATACATTTATTTACTAAGCGTTTTTCGTCTTCAAGTATTTAAATGTGTATACAAAATAATCTGTTTGATCAAAATAGATTTTAAAACTAACAGTTTTAAATTAGAAAACTGAATTTTAAATTGAAATCACAAAACAGCAGATTAAATTAGTCCAATTATAAATTCTTAAAGTCTATATGCATATACAGTGGGCCAAAAAACTACATTTTTGTAGTTAATTACTACTATTAGTGATTTCTTTCCTATTTTTAGAAGACAAACTTTGTTGGAAAATTTAATTCACATGTTGAAAATGGTTTTGAATAAGGAATTTAAAGAACTGAAATATTTATTCATGTTTACATGAGTGAATTTGTAATTCTAAACCATTTTTAACAAATTATTTTTTTAACCTTCAGCTTTATGTTTTTCTTAGCAGTAAATATTTTAAAAACACTAGAAAATCATAAATTATTTTGTTAGATGTTTAACGCTCTTTTATTTACTCTGAAAACTAAAGTGCATCAAAAATTACGGAGTATATATATTCATTCCCTTCTACTGAACTGACATCAATATTTCATAAGGGCACATTCATACTTGAAGGTGTGGTTGAAGTGACAAATTAGCTATTATTCATATTGGTTTGTTTAAATATTAGCACAGTATAATCCCGATATCTCAAAATTGAAGGGACACTAAAAATTTTGAGATAAGCTCATAACTAAATAAGTTCCAAAAAGTAGAAAAATATTACTCTAAAAAGTCATGAAACAAAATAATAACTGCTAATAAATATGTATGTAATGAATCATAGTTACCTCTAAGTCTAAACACAACAATGATAATTAGACAAAACTAATTGTGCATTAAATGAAAAACATTTTTTATTTTTAAAAAAATTTGACATAATGAGGATTTGAGAAGAAACTTCAACATAGGAATTCAAATTAGCATTAGGTGGATGTATAATGTCAAGGAGAAAAATATTTTTTTGACATAACAAGGTTTTCGACAAATTGAGAGTATACTGTAATACACAATTCTCATTGCATCGATTGACGGGCCTAAAAACATTTGTACCAATCAGCAGATTTAGATAAAATGAAAAGCTTTCTGCAAGCAATTTATTGACTCTTGCAACCAGTGGTGTAGTTTTAATGTTTTTTTTTGGGGGGGGCGGGGGTTATTTCCTATCTTCTTTTGACACACACATATATATATAAATGTCCATTATATTGAAATTAATAATGAAAACTTTTTTATATCAACATCTAACAGACCATGCATTAGTTTGTTAATCATGTGATGTGTAATTTTGGAGGGTGTTCCGTGACTTAAAACTGTGCCACTGCTTGCAACTAGTTTCAACCCATTAATCACTTTTTAATTTTGACGAAATTTCTACAAAAAAATCACTGATTCTTTCAAAAGTGTTTTGACTTTTTTAAAACTATGTTAGTTGTAATACATACCATCACTTTTTTTTTTAAATTTAAGGAAATTAATTATTTTTGGAACATATAAAACTAGTTATTGACCTACCAAATTTTCCATTATTGTGGCCAATTTCTCTAAAATTCTTTGCAGAATAGAATATAAAAATTTTGACCATTTATTTATATCTAAATTGTATAGTTTTTACTATACATTGTATATATATACAATGAATACTCAAAATGCATATAATTTTCGAGCCTACTCTAAAATTCAGTACACATATTGTAAGACTTAAATTTATAAAAGTGAGTAATATTAAAGAAGTCTGTGATGGTGACAAGTTTTCTGCAAACCAGTGTATACAATATGCATATCTACCAATCAGAATCAAAAAAATTAGTTGCGTTTGAAATTTGCTTCCCCACTAACATTAAAAATACACTATTCAAAAGAATTAAGAGAGCAAGTATATAAAATTAATATTTCATGTGCTCCTTTAATTTTTGTGAACAGTGTATTTGTCATAAGCCGATACAAACTATTTTTTTTAGACCACTTAACTTTTTTTTTAAAAAAAGTGGCACATGACACTACAAATAAGTAGAAAAAAAAAGGAGCAAGTACATTAGTTTCAATGCTTGGAGACTACTACTATTAACTATTATACATGCACAGGAATTATAGGTTTTTTTCCACATTACAGTAAAACCACGTAGGAAAAAAATAGATTTATGTCAACCCTAGTAGAAAAAATTAAAAAACTCTTTAAAAAAGAAATATCAAATATTTAAACAGATTATAATTGCAGACTAAATGATAGAATTAATTTCTAACAATTCCTAAATAAGTGAAAACTAAAAAAAAAAAAAAACAATTTGAAAAAAATAATCTCATGAATTTTAAAAATTCTGGTAAAGGAATATAAGAAACTATAACATATGTCTAAAACTATATAAACCTATAATATATAACTGTTAGAATATATTAAACTTTCATTATTACATTTAAATTAACAGAAAATAGTTATTTTAGATTTAAAGATATAATGAAAACATTTTAGATTATTGGTAATGTTTTCAGATTCAATAACTATTTTTATATTAATGAACAGAACATATTTTCATACAATGCTGAAACATGTAAAGAATTTTTCCTTTGAAATTTTATCCCTACTTATATGTGATATTATAGGTAATTTTTAACCTGTTCATCACCTGTAATACATCACTGAACACAGATAACCAGCAACATGTGAAAATAAAAAAAAATTTTAAGGCTACAGAAAATTCCATCAAGTTAACTTGTAATTTAGCTTTGTAAAATGAGTTACAAAGTTTTCATACCATGATAAATGAAATAAAAATATTTTTAGCAGATTCGAATACTTCAGCAGATTCTGAGTTTTTGAAAAATTGACTGTTACTTTAAAAACATCTGAAGTAAGTGCTTAGTCAAAATATACCAGGTCTGACGAGATACTCTCATTTGTTTACCTTTTTTCAAGAAGTTAATACACATCTTTACAATATTTAAAAAAAAAATGAATTTAATTTATTAAATAGATAAGAAAGTATAACCAAATCAAAAGTTTAATATAATTAATATCAGAACACATTAGTAATAGACAAGATATCAAAATAAAAATTTTAAATGAAAATAATCAATTATTGAAAATGAAATATAATAACACTAAATGATATATAAAATTAAAATAACTCAGTAGCTTTTATCATCAAGTAAACTTTTTTTACATCAACTAAATTTCTGATAAGTAATAATGATAAATTGAAGTACATATTTAATTCTTAATTAGAAAATATTCTTAATTGTTGAATATTTTTCCTTCCATGCATATATTAAGAGAAATGTCTCAGTTAAACAAAACAAAAATATATGATATAAATCAAATAGGTAGATTTTTTTTTCATAAGAATTTTTTAAATCAACAATCCTACTCATAAGTCATGATCACTTTAAGACAGGGTTGGGTTTTTGACGTCAAAAACTGGTTTTTGACATGACAGTGGTAAAAACCGTGTTTTTACCGGTAAAAACTGTCAAAAACCTACCGTTTCCTTTTATTTATGGCATATAGCGGACAATATATTATTTTCACATAATTTTCTTTATAAATTATTGTTGTAAATGATTGCTATTGATTTTGCAACTATATACACATATTCTTATAGAAGGATATACATTCATACAGAAATATTGTAGTATACTTATTGAAAATAGTGATACTTACTTTTATCATTATAGCTTGATTTACATAGGATTCAAAATTTTGCATTTCTTAATTGTTAGAAATAAACAAACAAACAAAAAAGCTTGGAACTATTAATAAATTCAGGAACTAAAATGAAGAATTTAAATTTGGCATTTCTTAAATATTAGAAATAAGCTAAACAAAACTTTCAAAACTTCTAACTACTAACAAACTCTATGTCAAGAAATACTGCTATTTTGTCAAGCTAAAAGCTTTTATTCAGTTGGAAAAGCACATTAAACAAAACTTAATTACAAACAAAATTATATGTTCAGTAGTCGGGGTCACTGTGCCGAAGCATACGATAGCAAGTGACTAATTTTGCGCATTTTTCAATGCCCAGTCGATTTCTGAGTTTAGTATGGATGAGTCTAAAATTCGAGAATAATGAGGATTCGAAATCATTGAGGATAATGATAACAAAAGGTTAGTGCAATGTTGCAAGGAAACTCTGAAAGGATTTCCCAGTCTTTTTCATGTCTCATTTCTGTGTAAAATATTGAAAACAAAAATGATAAGAAAAGTTTATTTTATGAGGCTTTCTTTTTATGTGTACATGTGTTTCTCAAAGCAAGATTTTATGAATGAAAGTAATCAATCTTGACATTCTACAGTAATGTAATATGCCCAACGAAATGATGCTTGGAAATGTTGAAAATTTTGATTAGTATCCTAATATTTTACTTCAAATAGTATGTTTTGATATAATCATGTTGGGAAAATGCAGGAATCTGTTCTTAAATATCTTTTAGCAACTTCGTTTTAAATTTTATTGCCAAAAAAAATGAATTAATTTTAAATTATAAGCAGTTAAACACAAATAAAAATACAGTTTTATCCAAACTATGGGTTTTTGACAGAGAGGTTTTTGACATGACGGTAAAAACCATGGTAATAACCGGTAAAAACCGTCATGTGTCAAAAACTTGCCAACCCTGCTTTAAGAAGATAGAGATTTTATTTATTTACATTGCGGACAATTTTAAATACAATTACAAGACATAACGTAATTTATATTTTTATCCAACTTCTTCTGGGCTAGATTATTCTTTCAGGATGATACCACTACAATTCATTTATCACAAAAAGAACTAGGACAATTTATTACAGGTTTCCAGCCAACAATAGTTTTTATAAGTACTTCTTAGTATAAAACGGGAACCACATAGATCACCTAGAATAACACAAAAATAAAACATATTAAGATATACATAATCCCATATATTTGATAAGCAGATTAAAACTACTACTAATCAATAAACACTATCTAAATTACTTTGATTTAAATTGCTCGATTTCAAATATTAATGGAATTTTTTACAAATAAGTAAGCTGGATAAAAAAAAAAGTCTTTTAAGGAATGAGAAAATAGATATCTAGGTTTTTTAATTGGGAGGAGGATTTTTTTAAAATCATTCATATACTTCAATATCGCATTATTTATCTTCGAAGGGATAGCATAGAACAATTTTGAACTATAGTACCTATATCTGATAATGAATATCATAAAATATTTAATAGCAATTAGTGCAAAGCAACTCGTGAAACTAAAATATTAAATGGAAAGATCTAAGGAATGTTATATTTTTAAAAAAAAGAAATCGAACTAAAATAGCGAAAAACATGTCATAAAATTCCTAACACTAACTCAATAAAATGATCAACATGCATTTCAATGTTTTTATATTTATTACAGAATTCCATACCTTTTAATTACACCATAAAATCCGTGAATAACTGCATAAAATCTGTGGCAAAACAAATAAAGAATATTAATTTTTTAAAAATATGAAAGAAGTTCATCGGATTTTATGAATACAAGCATGTTTAGAAATGGTAGACAGCTGTTTGTTCGGAATCGTTCGTAAAATTCCACTACCGATTAAACTCGGAAGATTGCGCAATTTTTGAGGGCCTCACATCTCAGGATTACAAACACGTCTAATTAAAGTGTTCCTGTCCTGCAATTTTGTCTTCATATCCAGTTCTGCTGCAGATGTGTTATAGCTCTTGAGGATGTTTGAAATTATATAGCTACAACGCTTAAGAAAAAAAAAAACTAAAATGCTAAATACATGAAAAGAACACGAAAACGAATAAATTTTTTATGGTATCAATTTCTATTTCTATATAATTTTTTATGGTATCAAATTCTATTTCTATATCTGTTACGTCAAGCACTCAGGTATTATAATTTGATCTAGTTGTGCTTGTATAATTTTGATCTAGTTGCGCTTTCTACGTCATTTTGTTAACATCGTTTGGTTTGTTATTTAACATCGTTTGGTTTGTTATTTCTAAGTTAACTTTCAAAAAATTGGCTGGCATCAGCATTTTTATTCTTTAAGTTGCTTATTTTTTCTTTTGGAATTCGTTCCTTTTTAGCAAAATGTTTTTCAACCTAATCGAATTCTTTGCCGACTGTTCTCTGTATATATAAAGAAAATAAAGTAAATATTTTTAAAGTGTTGTGAAAAGAATTTTTAGTTGTACAAAGTACTACAATATCGCTACAAAAATTATCGTCTTCGCTTAAGAAAAAAAAAATAGAGCGTGGAAAGAAGAAGAAAAACTTATTATAACTATTATGAACAGCGACAAATATAAAGCGAAGCGTTCTATTTACATATCGAATATGTTGCCACATTTTTAATACAAAAGTTAAACTTTTCTCCACTTTAATAAATGTAAACTAATGCGAACTTTACAATTAAATTATTAATTCCTTCGTATATCATTGGTTTAAGTTGTCGAAAATTAATATTTCAATTGTAAGGTTCGCATTAGCATACATTTATAAGAGTGGGGAAAAGTATATGCATTTTTTAATAGTTTTTTGAATATGGCTCTTTGAAGACGAAAAAGCAGACGAAAAGCATAGACTTACAAAATGACTGATAACTAAATAACTAATCCAAATTTTTAAAAAAGAAAAAAAATAATTCTTCATTATGTCAAAACACAATTATGTGCCGAGTTTCGTGCCTGGGGGAGGCTTCTGGGGCGATATATTGTGATTACAGACACACACACACACACACACAGCCGCTTTTATTATTATGTATAGATGTATAGATTACCAATGTTGACTCCAAAAATAATAATGCATCACATTTCCTTAAAATATTATTCCTGTTGTTTTAATGCTAAGTTTGCTCTTCACATATAGAAAAAAATAATAATACTGACTTGAATTTAGGATGTTTGCTAAAAATATTTAAAAAAATAAATGTAACAAAATACTGTTTTCAACAAGCCTTTTGCAGCTTTTATCAAAAAAAAGGGAAATGAAATCATTTTTCAATTTCTGCTGTGTATGATATTTCTTTTTAAAGTTAAGATCAAAATCTTTTCTGAATCTGAAAACGTTAGAATTGCCGAATTCCTATTTCTTGAATTCCACATTGGAAAATACTCTCTACAAATTCCATTTTAAAATACTCGAGTTCCTTGGTCCGTTTGTAAAATAATGCTGTGTGAGCTGTATATTTCATTTTTGTACAGTGGTGAAGAATAAAATACATTGAATTGGCGTGAAATATAACTATTTTACGCCAGCTACACTCTATAACGAAAAAATCGACGCACCAAGAAGGAGTTGTCCGATTGAAACGAAAATTGGTGGATAGGAAGACAATGTACAGAATAGTAAATGATTAAAATTTCAGAACAATTGAATAATTTATTGCAGAGTTACAGTAGCAAGTTCAATAAGGTGTTGACCCGCCTCTAGCCTGGATACAAGCTGCCACACGGCGTGTCATAGACCGATAAAGCTCCCGGATGGTCTCTTGCGGTATTTCCTGCCAAATTCGATCCAATTGTCGAACGAGATCATCAACATTCCGTGCCAGATGCAATCGCCTTCCCATCATATCCCAGACATGCTCGATGGGAGAGAGATCTGGTGATCTGGCAGGCAAAGGAAGAGTTTGACAAGCTTGCAGACAGTTCATAGCAACACGTGTCGTATATGGTCTGGCATTGTCCTGCTGAAAAACCAGCCCAGGGCGCTGCAAAGGGAACGGTAGAAAAACAGGTCTTAAGATGTCGTTGACGTACAGCTGTGCAGTAAGTGTACCTCTAATGACGACCAAAGGGGTCCGGCTGTCAAAGGAAATGGCACCCAGACCATAATGCGTTGTTGAGGGCCGGTGTGGCGTGCAATAGTGAAGGCAGGATCCCCCCTCTGCCCTGTGCGTCTCTAAACACGTCTACGATGATCGTCAGGACACAGTTGGAAGCGGGATTCGTCGCTAAAGATCATGCGTCCCCAGTCGGCATCATTCCAGCCATATCTGTTCAAAACATTCATGCGTACGAAATTTCAAAGCAATCGGATGATTGCTTCCTGGTGCGTCGATTTTTTTGTTATAGAGTGTATATTTATCTTTATTTTTGTTATACCGAATATCAGAAAGTAGGGTTTTTTTGGAGACAGCACTGTTAGAAATTTAGGAGGTAATATTATTCCAATTCGCTGCAGCCTCAATATGGTGCAACCTTGAAATAAGTTGTATTATATCTTTTTTTCGCATCATCATGGATCCGACATGATCATAAAATTAATTCAACTTCACCCTATATTAAGTTGTAGCAGCAAATTTTCACCGTGCTATGTTGTAATGTATTTCGATCCAATGTTGAAACCAATTTTGTGAGAGTTATGAGACTCTCAGGCTTGTCCAGGAACATTATTAACCTGAAAATTTCCAATGAAGTTAAGATATCTGCTAATAGTGGTCTTCATTAATTTATCTTTTGATTTATTTAAATTTCTCAATAACATTTATTAATGCAGCTTCAGTTAAACGTAAGATGGTTTAAAAATATTTTTTATAGAATGAACTATTGTAATTAAACTATTTTATTAATATATTTCGCTATTAATATATTTGAGTTTACTGTTGCACTATTAGAAAGCACTCTGATTTTCGGAAATAATCGTGTAAGTTGAAGACGAGATTATACATTTCTGTTATTTTGTTTTTTTCTGGCTTACGTTTTAAAAATATTTCTTAAGTTTTAAAAGTATTTTTTGAAATAAATTTTTTCATTTTGGTAGTTTCTCTACTTCACATATTAAAAAATGTTCTTCGTTTTTATTCCTTTCGTTGTTTTCTATTTGTATTTTTGTCTTATGACATGGGTTCCATGCACTTATAGATTATGTGCAGTTAACGAAACTTATTAATATTTTTTGTCTCTCTATTGTGTCAGAGCAAAAGTAACCTACATTGTTAGAAATTTCTCAGAAAAAATGGGTAAATAAAAATTTTTCGAAAGGTTATTTTACCATATTTGATCAAAACAGTTAAATAACCATAAATAAAATGGTAGTCAAAATGTTAAATTTGAGAAAAACTGTTCATTAACTGCTTTCACCTAATACGGTATAACAACCTGAATTTTGACGCACCAACTAGAACGACCTAATGAAGTTACTCACAAAGGAAACTAGGGAAGTGTGACTCGCCAATTTTGAAATAAACTAGTGGGATGTATGCCTTATGAAGAACAATTTTAGGGGGCAACATTCGTTTCGGCCCATAGAAGGTCCTGTGAGAGATAAAAAATAATTCAATGTATGGAAAAATCGGTATTTTATTACTTCAATGCAGACTATTAGTTATTGTAATTGTCTCATAATCCAATTAATTTGTAATTAATTGGATAATTAATTATTTATTTAATCAATAAATTAATCAGAAATTATTAATTAATTAATTGATTTGCAATTACGTACTCCAATTAATTTGGAAAGTTTTTAAAAAAAAAATTAAAAAAATTTGATGTCAATTTTTTTTTTTAAAATTAACCTAACAGGTTTTTTTAAAAAACTGCAGATACATAAAATTTTCAAAATCAATTTTAACAATAAATATGCATTATATAGTACGTGAAAGTAATTAATTATCCAATTAATTACAAATTAATTGGAGTATGAGACAATTACAATAACTAATAGTCGGCATTGAAGTAATAAAATACCGATTTTTCCATATATTGAATTATTTTTTATCTCTCACAGGATCTTCTATGGGCCGAAACGAATGTTGCCCCCTAAAATTATTCCTCATAAGGCATACATCCCACTAGTTTATTTCAAAATTGGCGAGTCACACTTCCCTAGTTTCCCTTGTCAGTTGTTTGCAGAAGCGTACATATCACAGCCGAGCTGGTTTATCTGTCAATCTCATGAGCGACAGAACTTGAGTTCGAGTCCTAGTGTTGACATCACAATATTTCCTCCATCCCCTTCAACACATGAAGTATTTCCAGTGTTCGACACTCTCCAATGCCTATTACCTTACGATAAGCCGAGCTTCTAGGTCTAGTTACATAACTTTTTTTCTTTCTTACGTTTTTGAAAAATGCTAGCTGTAAATGGTAAAAAACCGTATTGTTTTGTATTCATGGTTTTACGACCATACTTTTTGATAATGGTTTCAAAACCATAAAGGAAACAAATTTCCTTACCGTAAACTTAGCGGTTAATTGGATGAACAGACAGCTGCCAGTTATTTATCATAATTTTAGAATGAAAATTTTAACAGTGTATGAGGGTTCGCAATCGATGCAATTCGGAGCACCGTGACTGGCTCGGTGACGACCAGGAGTCATCACCAATGATGATCTCGTCACCGAAGTGGACGGATTTAGATATTCAGCCAGTTTAAAATATCTGACAAGGCACCGATGATTTGCCATCATACTTTCAGCATTTGGCAATCTAAAGCTTGTTTGCTTCTATAGCTTTCTTGCAATTGTTGCGTTTCTTTTTCCTCATTTAATTTGATTTATTTTCATCAAATTTTTAAAAGATGGCTTTAGATAAAGAAAAGTTTTCTATTTCCGATTCAGAAATCATAATTGAACATTACTGAAGTGAGTTAAATTTTATTATTATTGATTTTAAAAGGTAGAACAATATTATGTTAGGTTGAATAACTTGAACCGTTCAGTTGAAGATGGATGAACTAAAATGCAAGCGTTTTCGTTATCCCTCTAAACTCATGTAAACAAATAACGTCGTCACGCTTCCAGTGATTGAATTATAGATAATTTATTAATAAACGAGGCACTTGTGATGCCATATCTGACGGTGAATCTTTTTTCCACCGAATTACTTAGCGTGTTCACGTGACTGGAATTATCGTGATTCCGTCACATCGATAGCAATAAAGTGAAGATTTTGCTTGTCTATCTCCGTGTGTTCTTCACTCAAGATTCATCATCTTGAAATTTCCCTAAATTTGGCGTGGGAACCAAATCTCCAAATTTGAGTTTAGAACTACCAATGTTCAACTCCGCAGCCTTGTAATTTTGAACCAAATTCAGAAGACAAAGGAACTCCTGGCCTCAGAGGTATTGTTTTGTTATGGGAACTTGGAGGACTGTAGATTTTACGACAGATTTAACGTGCTCCAGTCACCATTTAATACACAGGGATTCTTCGGCTGACTGGATTCAAACTCGAGTATATTTATTAATTGTAATTATAAAAAAAGGTCTGTTCTAAAAGTCTAAGTTAATGGAGAAAATGTACTTATTCTTTTCTAAGAACCGCAAGAAATCGCTATTGTGTAATATACAACGCAAATGTAGTTGAGCTGCTCTGATTTGAAGGCTTATGATTGCTTCCTAAGTAATGTGATCTCCGAAGCTAGGATGGAGATTCAACCGGTTCTGTTACGTAACGAGCTCTGCATTGTGTGTTTATGAAGAAAAGAAAACCTTTTCGCACGCTTCACAACCGGTTTTTGCTTATATTTAAGTCAAAGAGAAGGAGTTTATAAGGAAGATATTTACGTTTTGATTTTAAGCAATGTTAACAGCTAACTTTCGTTTGTCGTTACAGACAAAAAACTTCATATCGAAAGAACTAAATCATCGTTACAAACATTGAAAAAATGTGCATTATTCATATATAGTAGGATCAGCAATAAAATTCATCTTAGGCTACGCTTTTCTCGAGGCTCGAGGCACCTCAGCCTATAACTTCAGAACAGTTTCTGTGACGTCCTGAAATTTGAAGAGTGGTAAAAAGAGAAATTTTAGCCTCCAATCTGAAAATCATTTAAAAAGTTCAATTAGATCGTTCGGAAGGGGCTAGAAAAATTTAATTTTCTCATTGGTTCATAACTAGCTATCATTGATAATAATTGAACTATAAATCATTATGTGTTTTCAAATATCTTAAAAATAACATGAGTGACAACAAATTTATAGCTCTCCTTAATTACGAATGAAGCTTATTTCGTGTTTATTGATGTGTCATAACTTTTTTTCTGTTAAGTCAGATAGACTCTACGATTAACAATAACGTTAAAGCATAGGCTGACAATGCCACCTAATTAGTATTTCGAAATTTTTCTAAAACCACGTGTTTATTTTACTTATACGTAGTTATACTTTTGAAACCTGTTTTTATAAATTTAAATAATTTAAAAACAACTTTAATTGAAATTAAAAATAAGTTATGTACTAAACTGCAAAACCAATGCAGAACTAGTTCATATTATTATTGACACCAATGATACTTATTAAACTTTCGTAATTGGCTGACATTAAAAAAAAGTCATCTAATTATGGTAACAAAATTGAATAGACAACATTTAAATTATTTATAAACACACTGTTTGAATAGGTGTTCCTGAGGATTTGCCAAAAAAGTACAATTTGGTTTCCTTGACAAACCTTCCATCACCTCGCAAGGTTAACATCACTGTAACCCTTACTTCTCTTGAGCCTGGGTAATACTTATTCATCAACAGAAATGAAGTGTTCAGCGTGGCTCAGTACAGAATCCTCAAACTGAATTTCAGAGAATATTGTTTCAATAACAAAATTTATTTATTTAATTTTTTTTTGCAAAGGTATTTTATAAGTAAAACTAGGAGGCTTCGCCCCCTGCTAGCTGGCGCTCGCCAACCCTCGGAACTGCTTTCGCAGTTGATTTTGGATTGCCTTGCAATCCGATGCTCGCTTTACTCGCTCATTGGATACGTTCTAAACGTCTAGCTTTCGTATACTTTTTTGAACACTGAAGTTCCGAAAACTTTTCACTGTAGAAAATTCTAAACCTGTGCATTTCAATATTAATATTGAAATTGCAACACATATTTTTCATAATCACACTATTCTAAATTTCAGTTGTTGAGAAAAGTGACTGTTGTAAGTTTTGTTTTAAAGTCTTTCCCACCAGAGGGCTAAAACCATGGGTTGTAAAACAATATGAAATAGTACTGAACGCCGGATTCAAAGTATCGGCTTCGATGAAGATAATTTTGTGAGAATTTTTTTGATAATTCGATGAGAATTCACCCGATTAGACAAATTATGCTCACTACGTGCTCTTGCGCGCCGAAGCCTGTCGATTAAAACGTATTAGCGTTTTGTATAATATAGATTAGCCATATGATGCTCACTACGTGCTCTTGCGCGCCGAATCCAATAAATTAAAAATGAAAACAGTTGCCAGCGCGAGAAAAGAAATATCATCGGTTTTATTGATACATACGTACGTATTAGCGTTTTATATAATATAGATGTTTCAATTTTTCTTTTACTTTTTTTTTAAATTTTGAATATTAATAAGAAAAATATTCTTTTTTCTTTCTTTTTATGCCAATATATATATATATGACAACGTGAATAAAGCACAAATAAAAAAGCAGAAATGAACACTCTGTAATTTCGGTTCCATGAGCAAGAATCTTCCGTATCGTCTTCACAAGAAGTAGGTTGAAAAGAAAATCGCGTGTAAAACGGTTAAACCAATAGGAATAGGGGAACCAGTTTGAATAAGATAATGAAAAGGCAAGATAAAAAAACAGATGGGAAGGAATATGGTGGGGTACCCAGGGTGAAAAAAATCAAGCAAAAAAAACATCCAAACATTAGGAAACGGTAGAATTCAAGACAAGATCATTAGCTAATATTAGAATTCTTTAAAATATGGAAGAATTCTTAAATTTCAAGTCTGGTAGATGAAGAGCAGTGTTGAATGACTTTACCTGACGAAAACTCGAACCTGAGAATAAAATTCCACCTATAAAAAGTGATTGAAGATTGGTTAGATTTTTGGATATATCTTTCGTGCTCTTTGAGTCATAGTTCAAGGGTTGGCTCAGGGAATAAAGCTCTCCCAGTCAGTTGACTGGGGGTTCAAATCCCAGTGACGGCTAGTCGGCATGAATTTTGCTCTCGGCTCGAGCTGACGACACTGCTGACGTTAAGTATCATCAATGGTAGACGGATCATCGGTTAGAGCTCCCACGCCTTTAGGCTAGCCGTGGGAGATTTTCGCGGTTTTTCTCTCCATCGAAAAGTCCTCAACGGATGCAAATTTCTCCCAATACTTGATCCAGAAGTCCTTGGCATTCAGATTGGATAAAAAATTATACAGCTGAAGAGTTGAACATTTGTTATCATAAACTCTAAATTGGTCTGGCTGTTCAACGACGGATATGAACTAGAGCATACTCATCAGGACCTCATTGACACA
Organism: Parasteatoda tepidariorum; assembly: GCF_982258835.1. NCBI lineage: Eukaryota > Metazoa > Arthropoda > Arachnida > Araneae > Theridiidae > Parasteatoda > Parasteatoda tepidariorum. The sequence continues at coordinate 26,744,459 of NC_141761.1, forward strand.
AAATTTGATAAATACCCTAGCTATTAATATCAACTTTAGGGTTTTAAAATTATAGTTTATTTAGAATGACTTTAATTGGAAATGACTTTAAATTCAAAAATCTTAACAAATTGGGAAATAATTTTTTGATAATAAGGTAAAACAATAAAATTGTTGAAGTTCGAATAAGAGGTGGATTGTAACAATTATGATGGAATCAATAGTATTTGAAGGAAAACTGCGGTCTACAGCGATAGCTCGAAGAGCTTCTCAATGAGGAGATAACTATTTGCACAAATTTTAGAGTCACGGTGCATTAATAGGATTAAGGGAGCTATATATTGGTTGGGAGGAGGACACGAAATGTTAGGAGGGGAGGAGTAAAACCACAAATGGTTTTTGATAAACAGTAGTAAGAAATGCATCGCAGTTATGTGCAATAAAAACGTTTAAGAGAGGTAAGCATTTATAATATTTTTGTTAAACGTGAATTGTATGCAAGACTCTAAAGATTTCATTATATTGAGAACATGAGCAAGGCCAACATTATTCATCTAGGAGAAACAATCCTTGAGAGCTTTGATAAATCAAAGTATTTCATTTCAAAGATGTACAGGTAACTTAAGAAGCGGCTGAGACGATTACCCATAGCTAAGCTAGAATAGTTCTAAATAATTTACCATAAAAAGTGAAGGTGGATCATTAACGGGAACGTTAGTGAATAAAGATTTTGCATCAGAAGAGACCATTTTGTTTTTATAAGATTCGAACTTATGAAGCTCATTTATAAAATAATACGATTTTCTGATTGTAAATGAATTCATACTAGAAAGTGGGGACAAATTTTAAACAAGATGCTTAGCTAATCTATAGGAAATGGTGCCAAATTTGGAAGACGATGGGTTTAAAAGGAGTACCATACGATGAACTTTAGGTGAGGCATAAAACCTAGAAAAGTGTAAATTAGTAGGAGAATATTTCAGATAATTAGGAATAGTTACTGAAGTATTAAAGGTAGATGGGATTTTATTCAACTCATTGACCTTTGGATCATTAGGTAATATTCTATATGGATCAATGAATTTTTATTTCTGAGATTCTTATAGATCTCTGTCTGGAACTACAATTGGACCCCCTTTATTGGTTTTAGTAAGAACAATGTTCCAGTTGAACTTCAAAGATTCTGAAAGAACGATTTCGCTAAGATTATTCGAAGCAAGTCTAGAAATATAGTATTAGCAATCAAATGTCGAATCGATTGTTTTTGAAAAGAAATGAGAACACAAAATTTAAAAAGTTCTCTCAATAGGGTTAGTGTTATTGAGGATTCGAGAGAGTAGAGCAAGGTTATTGTTATTATATTTAGGCACATTGAGTTGTTTATTATTTAGGGTAACAGAATGGAGATGAACAACAAAATTTTGATTAACAAATGGTAAAGGAATAGATTGAGGAACATTAATACGTCAGTTTCCTTCTCCATATAGCATTCAGAAAATATTTTGCTAGAGGTTAAAAAATACTTCTTTTTTTTCTTAACTCCATAAACATACGCCACTTCACTAGACACTTGTAAACTGAGATTTTGTAGTTTTTGTTATTTTCCCCAGAAAAAAAATGTTTCCGTGCAAATTTTGTTTCGATTATGCTCTAAATGATTTTTTCATTCTTTTAAGATAAAACTTGGGTGCATTGCAGGGAAAACTAGAGATCAGTAAACTAGACATCACATATTTCTCCACCAAGAGGTCAAGCAAAAAAATACTTGCTGAAAAAATATTTTTTCTCTTCGATTTTACCATAGAACTTTTATTAATTTTCAGCAATAAAGAAATGCTTGGAGGTCAGAAATTGGGAAAAAATCAGATAGAGAAGGGATTAACAGATAAAGGGTTCAATTTGAAAATGACTGTTTTATGTTTAGGAATAATATGATATTATTATTAATGAATAAAGCAGATAATATAAAAAAATATCTTTAGTAAATTTTCGAAAGTTTGAAAGGTTATTATTTATTGAAATCAGCCTCCTACTCATTATTGATTGCTGATCCAACGAACTACTTACGCAGTTGTTTTCAAATGCATTTGTCACCTTAGATTTTATACCTTCTTTTAAACGTTATTTTAAATGTATTGAAAGCTACTATCGTTGAAAAGAAAAGAGATGAAGGAAAGAATTTGAAAAAGTAATCTTATTTTAACAGGTTCTTCTTATAATCTTTAACTTCAGATTAAAAAATTCCAAAAAAATATTATATAAAAGTAGAAACGATGCTTAATATGAAAAACAAAACTCTAAAATTCTATTACTAAAAGAAAAAAAGCTCAAAATTCCTTTATCTTCAGAAATAAGAGTTCATGACTAATGCAAAAACTGTACTTTTTCTGCAATTTGTTTTTCTTTTGCATCAAAAAAAATTGAAGAATAGTAAATATGAACGGAATTAAGAAATTAATTCCAAAACTAATTCGAAATTTAAACAGAATGAAATGCGTTACTCATCTTCAGGCATCTTTTTTTTTTTGTGCTACCTACTTAATTTAAAGAAATTTGCAGTCAGCTACTCTCTACGTCTGAAGATGAGATATATTACTTCACTTAAGATATATGTACGAAAAGGAATTCTGTTTGCTTACGCTTGTATTTACACTTCCCACCTCCAAATATTATTATCTATTAGTATCATAAATATTTAGATCTATTGGTGAACAGAAGTAATTTTTCTACGCAATCATTTATTAAAATAACATTTATATTGTTATAACATTACATAACATAATACTGTTCAAATAAATTTTATAAGTTCACAACCGTAATTTAATATTTTTACCAAACGGGTGGATATATTAAATACCATCATATACCACTGCGTGAGCGTCTTCGCTGCATGAACGTCTAACGCTCGTACCGCAAAACTATATATCCATGACAACTATATATCCACAACTTTACAACTATATATCCATGAACATATTCTAAAAAAAGAAGAAACTACGGTTGTTTTGGGATAAGTTTCTAATAATATAGATTAAGCACTTGCTAATGAAACTAAAAAAAAAAAAGTTCTAAAGCAAAAGATTTAAATTTGGCATTACCTGAACTCATCTTTTCTGTTTAATTCCGTGATTAAAATTTAATTAATGAAACAATATTAAGGCCATAAGAAGTTTTACAGAAACTTTGCTAGTTATACAGGGTTTTCCGTAATGACTGCACTTAATATGTATTTTTAGAGTCCTTGCTGAAAATCAAGTCAAAAACACAATGTGGTAAACTGGGAAATAGAAAAAAAATTCAATGCCTGATAATTCACTATTAACGAAGGCGATATTTAAAAGATATAAATTTATCTAACAAACTTTGTTGTTGTTTTTTTCAATTATAACTTTTTTATTAGTTGTTCAGTCATAAACGTTATTTTTTTTCTCCTTGCTAAAGTATAAATTTGTGACCTCTAATGACTTCCTTTTTAACAATTGTTGAAAAAATACATATCAAGGGCAGTGATGCCTAAACACTGCTACAAATTCATGTTAATAAGCTTACAGTAAAAACATCGGCACACAGGGTGCCAGTGCTTTTCACAGTAAAATTTTACGGAACAAAAAGAAATCTGATATCTAAATAATAAACAGTAATTTTTATAGTAAAATCTTTTCAGACGTAAAAAAATATTACAATAGAAATTGCGGGATAAAATTTTACGGTAAAATGGATTTTATGGTAAAAAGTACTGTCACCTTGAGTACCGATATTTTTTACCGAATGAATTTAGTGTACCGATGGCATTGAACATACGTAAGGCAACATTTTTATGCAAATCAGATGAATATTAAATGAGTTATCTTGCTTGCGCTTATAACAAACGGTACTTATATGAAACAAAATTTGAATTTTGAGATAGCTTACTTTATTCACTCGTTATAATTTAATATATTTTCTCATACATAGTTTATATAAATTTTAACCCGCACCCTGTAGGACAATGTTCTTAAATGTGCACACAGCCGCAATATATAAATAAAAACTAATTTTTCCACGTCAAATGCCAAAAGCGCTAATTATTACTAATCAATAGTTTATACGCTTCTTAAATCTATACTCTTAGAGAAATATGTTCAAATGTGCCTACAATGTTTAAAAATGAACATAAAAACTTATAATTCCTTCTTTCTTTACAATTTTTTGAAAATTCCCAGCACCAAATGGAGTAATTGTTTTAAATATTTCTTGTTAGAAATGCTTCATCTTCCTAAAAACAAATATTTTAAATACTATAATGCGTTTAAGATAGTTCATGCGGTGATGTTCTTTCTCGCATAAATATCAAAACTCTTATTATTAACTTGAATAATTTAATTGATGGGCAATTTTTTGTAAAACTCTTTTAAATCTCTAAGTAAATCTTCCACATTTTACTAACCCTAATCGAAACATTTTATTTCTTATAGCCGTCATTGAACAGTCAACCCAATTTAGAGTTTACAACTACTCATGTTCAACTCCACAGCCTTGTAATGTTGAACCCAATCCAGAAGACAAGGAAACCTTGAATCAAGTATTGAGAGAAATGTGCCTTCGTGGAGCGCATTTTGATGGAACTAACCCAAATTTGCGTTAATTGGTGAGAAAAACCACGAAACTTTACCACGGTTAGCCTGGCAACAAGGGACTCTAACCCATGATCCGCCTTCTACTGAGGATATTTTATGCCAGCACTGTGGTCGGTGCGAGCAGAGTGCGGGAATTGTATTTACCAGCCATCGCTGAGATTCGAACCCGGTTCACCCCATTGGAAGACGAATGCTCCATCCCCTAAACCACACGGCTCATAGAAGCATTTTGTCCTTTTTTAAAGAAAAGAAGAGTAATTTAACTCAAGAAAATACTAGAAAGTTTTTTCATTTTAAGTTACGCCGCCTCTTTGTTACGCCTTCAAAGGTATGAAAACTACATTTGTTATACAATTAAAAACATAAATGAAAATTTTGTGTCAGGTCTTACTATTTTTTTGTATAGTTTACATCTATTGAATTTTAAAACAGACCAATAATGCATTGAATGAAACCTTTGAATTGAAAAGAGGATTTTCTGAAGAGAGAGATTGTTCGTATTCAATTAACATAAACAAATAACATACTTCCTTACAAATTTCAGTATTCAATTTTAAATTAGAATACGTGTTTTTGTTTCAATTTTTTCCCCTCCTTTTTGTTACTTAATTCATTACTAAGCATTATAGAGTACGTAAAAATTGAGAAGCAATAATGAAACATTTTCGAAGGGAGTAGTTTTTTAAGGCTTGTGAAACGTTCAAAATCTTTTTTCTCGTTTTTTTTTTTTTTTATCCTTAATTAAGATTTTATTCCTTGAATAAAGATTTTACAAAGAATACAGAGAGCTCTTTTTCATCTTTCAAACCCGCCGCTTCAGGAAAAATAATGAAGAAATGAGAAATAAGCCTTACATTTATTCAGAATAAATTCGAAAAATTTGCATAGTATGTTGTATGCGCTTCTTGTGTATTTACATCTTAAATGACTAATAAATGGAACAAAGCACTTTTTTACAAAGCATATTAAGTAAATTTCCAAATGTTATGAGAAAATTAACTGAAACTAGAATGTACAGGGCACAAAATAAAAAACGAACCAACCTGAAAAGCTTTTGGCCTAATGATCGGATCTGCACGTTGTAGGACTCAATCTTAAAGGTTCTGTAAAAGCTAGATATAACGTTCTCACGTTTGCGGGAACCAAAGACAACATCATTACAATCAGAAGATAAAAATAAAAGTTTTATTTTCCGGAAAAAGATACAGTCACAAAAGTGAGTGACTAACTTAAAATAAATTAAAATACAAAAAAAGTGTATAACACACTGTTGTTGTAGTTCATTTACGTCGCACTAGAGCTGCACAGTGGGCTATTGGCGACGGTCTGGGAAACATCCCTGAGGATGATCCGAAGACATGCCATCACAATTTTGATCCTCTGCAGAGGGGATGGCACCCCCGCTTCGATAGCCCGACGACCTGCACGCGAAGTCGAGCGCTTTACGGTAGAACAGTTTAACGAGGACCCATATCGCACACCCTCGGTCCCTACGCAGGCTGATCCAAGTGGCCACCCACCCGCACACTGACCGCAGCCAGTGATGCTTGACTTTGGTGATCTGCTGGGAACCGTGCGAGTTCCCAGCAGAACCGTGTGATCTGCTGGGAACTCGCCCCATACGATCAGTCCACTGCGGGACGCATAACACACTGAGTAGTAGTAGTAATAGTACTTCGCGATTTCACAGATATATATATGCTAAGAAAAAGTGTGTGATAACAAAAATGACGTACCGTAAACCGGGGCGAGTCTGCCCATTTTTTCAGTTTGTCAACTTTCAAGTGGTCAAACTTTTGTAAATATTAAAGAAAAAAGGCTTTTAATAGGTGTTTCGGAATCGCTATTTATCCCTCTTTAAAGCTGTGAAATCGATTTTAGAAAATATTAATAGTTACGCTGTTACTGTATATTTTTATAGAACTGCTGACAAATCTCTCGTATGGGGCGAGTCTACCCATTCTACTAAAATGAATGTTAACATTGTAAATAATCAAATTTTACTATTAATTTGTTATTTTAGTTACTATATAGGATATTTATGAAGTAAAATTCATAACTTTATTATATATTCCATTTTTTTATTCATAAAATAACACAAATTGAGTATTTGATCGATTATCACATTTTGATCACAGTTTTGTTTTTATAATCATTAACATTATAAAAAAAAAATTTCTGATTATTGTTGATAAAAATAAATTAAAATTAATATAAATTTACAATTAAATAATTAATAAATAATAATAATTAAAGATTATTAACAAAATCATGGCATTTTTTTGTAACATTTAAATCCATTTGTTTTGCGAATATAATTTCAAATCATCTGTAATAATAAATAATAATTTATTTAACTTGCATTAAATAAAAAAAGTTACTTTTGTAATATAAAAATTGAAAAAATAGGTAAAATAAACATATTTTATATTTACATTTATATTTAACCTATAAATTTTCTTATTAATGATAAATTTATCAATGCAGAATTAAAATAATATACTCAAATTCATTTAAAATGACTTAATTTTAATATAAACAAAGTTCTAAGTTATATTATTATGCTTTATTAAAAAAAAATACGAATGGGTAGACTCGCCCCGCGAATTCTGGCTTTTTGTTTAAAGACAGCAAAACTTACATTCTTTTTGCTTTTTTTTTCATATAAAATTAATGTAGTCTTAGTCTTAGATAAGTTTATCACTTAACCAAAGTGAAAATAGTAATAATAATAATATACTTACGGAGCACCAACTAAAAGTTTGCTGATTTTCAATACAAATCTCTCAAAAGACATTTGAACAGGTCGGTTAAAAAGACACCAAATAAATAAAAACGGATCAAACTACTACAGCGCCATCTTCCTTAGAGTCTGAACTAAGTCCTCCGTCGGTAAAAATTTTTTTATTTGCAATTTAAAATAGTGAAAATTAAATAAAACTAAAATGGGTAGATTCGCCCCTGGATGGGTAGACTCGCCCCGGTTTACGGTATGTATTTTGCAGTCGGTTACAGCTAATTTCCAAGAGCAGAAGGAATATCAGGATGTGCTCGATGACAGTTTCGGTATTCTCTTGGATCTAGCGAACTCTACAGTTCGAAGGGGTGACCTCAAATATACTAATTAATGAGTGCAAAGGTATTTTAAGCTCTGAAATCAAACACAAAAACATGCTTTCTTTGAATAAACATATCTTTTTTCTATGAATTCGGATTGCTGACCCCCAAAATAGAGAAGGTGTGGGAAATATTGTTCTATCTCGTTTGGTCAGGCGAGCGATCCAAAGTTTTAAAGAACCTGCTTAATGTTAATTTTACTTATTACGTATTTCGCCATAACTCAAGAACTTTCCAAGCTAATTGAAAAATTTTCGCAAATTACTATAGAATTCGTTTATCCAAAGGTCATTTCTTGCGAAATATAAATTTTAGTAAATATTTATTATTCTCTTTATCTAATAATGGTCGAAAATTTTTTGAACTGTAAGGTATACATTTTTTACATCATTTTAAAGAATACAATTTTGAATGAGAAAATACAAGAGAAATCCTGAGAAATCGCATTTTGAGAAAGTCGTATTTTTAAAGCGTAACTTTACTGATTCATATATACGGCAATTATATGATATGTATATCTGCAATTATGAATTTTATTGCTACTGAATAAAAACAATAAAATTCATACATAAGAGCCTCAAAAATTTAGTTATTTTACAAAAACTACTTTTTTAAAAAAAAAAATACAATAATAGCTTTATTAACTATATATGTACTTAATTTTACTCTTTTTTTTCTTTTTGAAGGAAAGTTTTTTGAGATGAAAATGTAATTTTTTTTTATCTGTGTAGTTTACAAAGTCTGGACTATTGTATCATTCAAATATAAATTACACACTCATTTAAATAACAGGAAAACTTAGGTAAGGACTTTCTACAAATGAATCTGTTTATACGACAAAATCAGTCATTTCTAATTAGGCGTTATTACGTTATACTTAACATTCTTTACAAGTAATTGCGTTAAATTACTAGTTATTACGAGTAATCAATAGTGAGGAACGAAAAGTTTTTTTAAGAGCATGCGCTATTTTGCAATAGCAAAAGATCAAAATTAAAGTTTCATTTCCTCTATTTACTTTTAAGTTTTTTTTAATATTCTTATAGCACCTATTACAGAAAGAATTACCGAATAATGTCAAAAAGTCATATAGTGGAAGAAGTCATATAGTGTAAATATGTCAAAAAGTCCTATAGTGGAAGAAGAGAAAAAAAAATTAATGAAATAGCGGATCTAAGAATTGCCAAATCAATGTATGAGCGAATCAATTAATAAATGAAGAATCAGCTGATTGATGAGTCGGCCAACCCATAAATTAGCATATCAACAAACTGGAGAGTCAGTGGGTCAAATTACTACAAAACGAACCAATGGACGAATTCGCAAACTAATGAATGAAAAAAAAATCACTGAATAGATGAAACTGTTTATTAATAAATAAATTATAGAATTTATTTAAGAAACATTGAGTGAGGGTTTTATCGAATGCGTGATAGAAAGTATTAGCAAATTAATGAAGCAGTTGAGCCACCAATTAGCTAGATTCATTGATTTGCTGAGTTATTGATGGACACACAGATTCTTTGTCATTCTGCATAGTTCATTCTGACACTTATTCAGTAATTTGCTGATTCATTAATTCTCTAATTAAGAGGTTTACTAACTCATTGAGATTCTCATTCATCAGTTTATTTATCTATTTCCTTATGGGTTTTATTAACACCGAGAAATGCACAATAATACGCATTATTTGGTTGTTTCCCATTATATTTTTACTAAAAATACATTTCCATGAAACCCTGCTGTAAATAACAATAAAACAATAATCCAAATCTTACCTAACTTAAGAAATCAAAATTGCAGATGCTCATTTACATTTTGCATTTTTTACTAGTAAAAACGAATTTGATTATTCGCAGTAACAGATCTAAAATCATTGGCATTTTCACCGAATTTTATTACTTAATTATCTAAAATATCGAGCAAATAATTCTTATTTGCAAAATTATTTTTTTTCTATAAATATCTGAGGTCAATATTTATTTTTCTTTCAAAATACTGTGAAGATTTTTTTTTTAAATTTAAACTCACTGATACTTTTTCAAACAGAATAAAATAAAATGTTTCCCTCCTATTCACCATTTACTGGTTTTGTCAAACGGTGCGAAATGCAACTAATCTAAATGCAAGATCTAATCTAATTTAGATCAAAATGCAACTTTTTACGCGCATAGCTGTAAGTGTGTAAAAATATCTCGTACTAATTTATCCAGCTTTTCCTTAGTTTAAAAAATAATTTTATCTACAGCTTATGGGTATTTTGTATTACATAATGGTCCTGTGAAAAATTCTAAATAAGTATTTTTTTAGAATCTCATTCTAATTATACGTTTGGAAAAATCCAGTCGTGAACTAATCGCAAAGACACGGTGCCCAGTAGAACCCTAAAGTCGAGCATTACTGGCTGTGATCAGTAAGCGGGTGTTACCACTGTAGTGTATCTTCCACTACAAAATTAAAATTACGATTCACTATGTTAACATGTTAACTCGATTCTATGATGGAGTACCTTTTTATAGATGAAGGTTGACATTGTCGATAACTACGATCCCCACATTGGTTACCCGGACGTGATGTGAACACGCCTACCTTGGCAGAAACATCCACTGCGATTTGAACACGCCTACTTCAATGAATGGTGCACATTGAACAGTTGACTTACTACTTGTGACTGCGACATTATCCAGATCATCACGCTGTTTCTATCACGCGTAACGTACAACATATTCACTCGACTGCCAAAGGCAACATAGGAGTGACCACGACCGTGAGATTAATATAGCTCTCACGATCAGCAAAAAAAAGCGTAAGGTGATCTTAATACAGCTCTTCCGGCTTCGCACAAAAACAACAATGTCTGAACTAGTGGCATTCGTTCATCGAATTCTATCACATGGGTGGGGCACTGTAGTGTATCTACCACTACAAAATTACAATTACAATTCACTAGTATATAAGACATGTTAAATCGATTGTATGATGGGGTACCTTTTCATAGATGAAAGTTGACATGGTCGATAAATACTATACTTTGATCAGGATCCGGGGGTGCGCAGTATCCGTCTTCGCTAAACTGCTCAAACGAAAATTCTCGACTTCGAGCACATGTAGTTAAGCTACCAAAGCGGGGGAACCCTCTGCTGGGGATTAAAATTGGAATGGCGTGTCTTTGGATCATCTGCAGGAATGTTTCCCGAAAACAGCCCATTGTGCAGCTGTAGTGCGACGTTAATAAAGTACTACTACTACTAGGAATTTTGAAGAATTTATTCAAAGGTTTAATAACCAGAAAGAATGATAAAATGATATATTATCACTGAGAATGGGTATCATTTTTCCTTACATTATTTTTCTCACAAAGCTGACTCTTTTCGAAATAAGAAAAAGTATTATTCTTTGCAACATTTAGCAAGTTTTCTAAAAAATACATAAAAAAGAAAATTTAACGAAAAAGTTGAAAACTGTATCATAGCTCCCAGCCAGCCTTCTCTAACTTTTATCTAAAAAAGAGAATAAAAATCATTTTTCAATGTCTGCTCTGCCATTTTATTTTTAGTTGAAGACGAAATCTATTCTGAACCCTGAAAACTTTTAGATATCCACTTTTTTTTGTGGCTGTATTTACTGTTATTGGCTATCAATTTCTTCTGAAAGCATATGAGTTTCTTAATATCTTCGTAAAATAATGCCATATACATTTTGTATACTTAATTATAGGATGTGTATTCTTTTAAGCATTGATTTGAAGTAAAACATAATTACTATTTGTCCTTATTATGCGATTTATCGGTATGCAACGAGCATTTTCTTTGATTTGCGCCAACAAGTTCATAACCACCCTGGCCTAAGAATATGAAACTGAGAACTGTAATCAATGGAATCCTGTCACATTAAGCAAAACGGTCGTTAGAAATTTCGACTCAATAATACACCCGTCGACGCGTGTTTGCCAGCAAAACCACTGAAGACATTTATTCTATTTAAAATCATAATCAAATGCTGTGTATATACTGCAATATAATAAGATCAAGGACAGTGTGTTCCTCTTATAACTCCAGGAACGTCTTGGAATCTAAATTGTGGAAAAAAGGTGTAATTTTAGCACTCGATCTTAAAAATTATTCAAAAATTTTAATTAGGTCATCCAAGAGAGAGATTTTTGAAATTTTGATTTTTTCTTGGTTTATAAATATCATTAATGATAAAAATTAAACTGCATACCATTCTTTTTTTTCTCCAGATAACATGTTTTCTAGCTTATTGGTTTTGAGAAATTTATCGCTCGTTAAGATATAATTATTTTTTTATTCCCTATAATCAGATACATTTAATGATCAACATGAACCTGGTAGCATTAGAAGGCTAATTTATCACTAGCCTAAAGCGAACCAGGATAATTTTTTCCTGCGATTTTAGGGAAAGAAAGTAAAGATGTCGAAGTAAAAGAGAAACTTAGAATCAGGGGGGAAGGGAATTTATACAACTTATTTGATGTATTGCAGAAAAGAAATAAATATAAAATCTAACTTATTTAAAGTGATCCCTATCCAAGGGCGCCTGCAGAGGGGTCTAAATCTGTTTATAACTTTTTCAATGAATTCTGAGTCATCTTTGTTTCTTTTCTTATGCACATTGAGCATGCACAAACAACCTAATTTCTCGTGAGACATTAAAGACCGATTCCATATTTTGATGCGTCGCACTGTACTAAAAGTGTGTTCAATAGTGCTCGTAGTAGCTGGAAGAGTTCTGCCAATTTTAATTGCCTCCGATACAGCTGGATAAAACGGTGTGGCCTCAGTTACTAAATCGATGTATTCAAGGAATTCATAAGAATTTTCTCTATTCCACCACATTTCGTACCACGTTGTAGCTTCAGTGATGAATTTCGGTAAGAGCAGATCTCAGATCTTTATATATATATATATAAACTGCTGTTTGTAGAAAATGCAACACCATGAAAGAATCATCAGAATCAAATGAAATTCGCAGCAAATGTCAATTATAGGATATTATGCAAATTAATAAAGTTTCAGAGCCATCGCGCGTGCGTGGCGCGCGCAGCGCCCTCTGAATTGATGCTGAAAGCGTATAAATAAAGTGCTGTAGCGGGACGTTGAAAATAGTCTATGATTATTTGTTAGTGGCAAACGTTTAGTGAGACCTGAGTATGCCTCCACGACGGAAGAATAAGAAATTCAAGCAACTTACGGAGTTTGAACGAGGGAGGATAATCGGCCTTCGAGAAGGAGGATTTTCCTATCGCGCAATAGCAGCTCGTATGCAGCGGAACAGTTCCACAGTGATGCGAGTTTGGAAGCAGTGGACCGACGAGCACCGAACAACTCGAAAAACAGGCACTGGACGACAGAAGGTGACGTCAGAGCGCGATGATCGACACCTGCTCCGCATGGCGGTGAATGATCGCACAGCTTCCTCCAGGCAGCTGGCAGCACATTGGTCTACTGCTACAGGTGTACAATTGTCGGCTTCGTCAATTCGTCGTCGTCTGCTGCGCCGTGGATTGCGTGCAAGGGTGCCATTATACAGGATTCCCCTCACGGCGGATCATCGACGGCTGCGTCGGCAGTGGGCTCTTGAGCACAGAGACTGGCGAGCTGATTGGCACCAAGTTGTCTTTTCAGATGAATCACGCTTCAATTTGTGGACCCATGATGGCCGTGTTCGTGTTAGACGTTATGCCGGTCAACGCTGCCTTCCTGAGTGTATTATTGAACGACATAGTGGTCGAACACCCGGAGTTATGGTCTGGGGTGCGATTTCGTATCATGGACGATCCAATTTGATACGAATTGAGGGTAATCTCAATAGCAACAGATACGTCCGTGAAGTGCTACAGCCCGAAGTCGTTCCTTTCCTTCAAGGCATCCCTGGAGCTATCTTTCAGCAGGATAATGCACGCCCACATGTTGCGCGGACTGTTAGAGACTTCTGTTCAGCACAACGCATGCAACTTCTTCCTTGGCCTGCTTATTCGCCGGATATGTCGCCTATTGAGCACGTGTGGGATATGGTTGGTCGGCGTCTCACTCGTGATCCGCGTCCTGCAGTTTCCAAAGACGAACTTTGGTTGCGCATACAAGCGATATGGAATTCTCTTCCTCAAGCAGATATTCAACATCTGTTTGACTCCATGCCACGTCGTATAGCAGCACTTATTGCAGCGCGTGGTGGCTGCACCAAATACTGATTTCGGACGCTTAATTTGTTTCTTTTGTTTTGAAAATTTCATCATTTATTTGTATCAGTACAAGTCGTTTCTGCATTAAATTTCATTTGATTCTGATGATTCTTTCATGGTGTTGCATTTTCTACAAACAGCAGTTTATATATATATATATATATATATATATATATATATATATATATATATATATATATATATATATATATATATATATATATATATATATATATATATATATATATATATATATATATATATATATATATATATATATATATATATATATATATATATATCAATACCCCCACAAGTATGTATTTGTTATGGGAACTTGGAGGATTATGAGTTACCATTTACTACATGGGGAGTCTTCGGTCGGTGGGGATCGAACTCACGACCTCTTGGACATTGGTTCAACTCTGCCTAGCGAGTTAAAAATCAAAAAGAAACAAAAATAAATCAAAGCAAAGAGATGAGTTTAGAAGAAACACTACTATGTAATCGATGGTTAAAAAGAAAAAAAAACTACCAGGATGAAACTTATAAAAATGGTAAAAAAAATCGATACCTTACATCTTGAAGAAGAACATTGCGGTATTCCACTAGGTTGCGGAGCTTGACAAAGCTGAGCGGCTAAACTTTGCACAAAGTCTGCTATCATGCATGTTTCTGAGCAGTCTTTTTGGCAGAAATGATAACCAACTACTTTTAAAGCCAGGTTTTCAAACGTTATTAAATCGCTAGCAATATTGTCACCTATATGAAAGAAACGAGAAATAAATATTTCTACTAATTTTTTGTATTTTAAGAAATTAGTTCTTCACGAGAAGTGAACATACTGGCAGAACTGTATTTTTATGGTTATGATAGCTTTACGGATATAATTTTTTCTGCGAGGCAATTTTTTACAGTGTGTTGCATTAGAAAATTATAAAAATTATATAAATAAATAAACAGTGATTAGAATTTACTTAAAAGTGATTGCTCGATTCAGTAATTTTGATTTTCTTCCAGATTTTTTGGGATTATAAATATTGTTGCAGTTTTACTTCTCAAGCAGTTTACTTACTCACCTTTTTTCCACGGAATTAACGATCCCGGGGGCATCATTTTTCCTTAGCTTTTTTTCTACCATTTTTTTTAACATCAGACACAGTTTCTGGCACCAATACTTTGAGTAAATATAAGCGTAAATTTTTAATCTCAAGTTTGGTGCAGAATAGTGCCCGCAACTCTTGTGCCATTAAACACTGTACATCCAATCGCTTATATTTTCTTAAATAAATATGATTTTACCAGATATTACCAATTTATATAGTACATTTTATCCTTGCTGTTTGGTCAAAGTTTCTGTTTTTGTCATATGAGGTTTCAATGCGTTTTGTACCAAACAAAACCACAATGATCTGGGAAACACCCCTGAAGATATAATCTGAAGATCACGCTATAGCAATTTTAATCGTCTGGACAAGGTATGGCTCCCAGCTTTGGTGCGAAGTCGAGCACTTTGCGGAAGAACAGTTTAACGAGAACCGATACCGTTCACCCTCGATCCCTACGTAAGGTTAAACAAAGTGCTCATCCACCAGCTTACTGACTGAAGCATATTAAAAAGAATCCAAGCAAATGATAGTATGAGCAAAACCATACTCACTAATGATACCCGAATTTTCTTTTACGACCAAAAGAACTCCAATTAACCAGCTGCAATATTGGTGTAGTTTTTCCCGAGCCTTCGTCCCCCGCTAATACGACACCACGGAGATTAGATGACACTACCTAAAAATAAATAAACTAAATTAAACCTATGTCTTACGAATTGAATTTCAATTTAAATTGTATGCAAACTGAATTAATTACCTTGTAGATTTTTTGAAATACCCATTGTCTATATGGGAAAGCATTCTCATTTTCCGGTTGAGGAACTTCGAAGTATAGGGGTTTCAATTTTATGAAACCTAATCAAAGTACGTAAATTTTAAAAATTCCTTAAATTTAATATTGATGGGTAATTTAGTGAATTTGTCAGTTTTTCTTTTAATTAACTTCTTTTAGGTAAACTGACAGATTTTGATTTTTTTTTCTTCGAATGGCCTCCTAATTGCTATACATATTTATAACGAGTCGCAAACGTTTATTTTTTGTATAATTTTTACTCATTTTAAAATAAATTAAGTTACACAAAATTTTTTCTCTTGTTACAAGTTTTAATTTTTCTTACAATCGATATGAAGATTCATGCAGATCTGATTAAAAACTTAGAATTCTGAAATTAATATATTTTAAAGTACGACAAATCTGCTCAAAATCAACAGATTCCATAATCTGCGTAAGATTCTGTTGCTGAAAATAAGTAAGATTTCGTGATTAAAAAGCTGTTGAAAATATTTTGGATAAAATTAAGAGAGAGGAAAAAAAAACTATAAATAATCTTTTAACGGAAAATATTATAAGGCAATTTTATTTTAACTTAGTGCAAGATAATCCTTTATATTTAAGACACAACAAATGATTTTTTAATCCTTTTTTTTTAAATAATAAGTTTATTTTTGAAAACAATTTTGTGAAAATTGTAAATTCTCCAAATGTATGTCAGAATGAAGAGCGCCCTTTAAGATGACTGAGACTCAACAAATGACTTTTAAATCCCTTTTTTAAAATGATAAGTTTATTTAAAAAAAATAATTTTGTGATGTTGTAAATTCTCCAAATGTATGTCAGAATGAAGAGCACCCTTTAAGATGACTGAGACTCAACAAATGACTTTTAAATTCTTTTTTTAAAATAATAAGTTTATTTTAAAAAATAATTTTCTGACATTGTAAATTCTCCAAATGTAGGGTAGAGTCGGGTAGCCCCGCTCACTTAAGGAGTATTACTTATATTTCTGTATAATATTGAGTAATAATCAATATTTTTGTATGTTTCTATTGTTTTATCATCTAATTAAATAATGCAAAAAGAATAAACCAAAAAAAGAATAGTTTAACTTAAAAAAATAGAAATTTAAAAAAACATGTTTTTCAGCTCTTTTCAAAATGTGTCGGGTAGCCCCGGCCAGTTACATAAATTATGTTTTTTGACTGTTTCTTCAGGTGTAAATGAGAATGACCAATGTATTGAAAATAGATAAACCTCATTTGTCATTTTTATCACAAAATTATTATTTTTTTACATATTTATTTGTTTTCTTAGTTTTAAAATTTACTTTAAATAAATTGCTGCATTAATTATTTTTGGTTAACGAAATTACTTTCGTTCTTGGTGTTAGTTAAATTCCAACACATTTGGAATTACATTTTTAAAAATGTTTTGATTCTTGAGATTGAAAGTACAGATTAAAGTAAACCTTTAATGCTATCTTAATATAGACTTGCATAGCTGTAGAAAGTAATTAATAAACATGATTTTTTTCAAAAAATAATGCAAATAATGTTAATTAAAATTCCACCTTTTGAATGAAAAAGCGTGGAATTAAAATCTACATTATATTTTATTGGTAGAAAATGTATATTTCTGAAGCTTGAGGTTATATTAAAAAGAAATTACCCTAATATGCCAAAAATAGAAAAAGAAAAAAAAAAGGCTGATGAATTCAGATATTTTTCTCCTGATATAGTGTCATTCTTCTCTTCAAAGTCTATTTGAAGCAGTAGGGTTATGTTAGCAGTAGGGTTATAATGTGTTTACAGTCTCTTTGACATTATCTGATTTTCTATAAAGAAAATTTGTGAAAAAAAATTCCAATGAGTACATAGAATTTTAAAAAAAAATTCTTTTAGCTTAACTTATCTATTTTGATATAGAATTAAAAATAATTATTTTAATATAAAAATATATAGATTAAATATTTATTTATTTTTTGATGAATGTCTACATTTATAAACACAATCTGTTACATTTATTTTGTCATTTTAAAAATCAAGAAGAAAAGAGAAGAAATCACAATTTTAAATTAAAATTATGGTTTACTAATCGAAACTTTGTTTTAATAGTCATAGTACAGGGGTCTATCCAAGCCAAATTTAGCACCGTTTAGCGGTACCTTCACAAATTCAACTTTAGGAAAAAAGGTAGAATAATTTGACAAAATACTTTTTTCTCTAAAATTTTATTTTTGTGTCTCGTAAGAAACGATAAAATATCAAAAAATATCTATTGAAGATTAATATTTATATCTTTAAAAAAATTGTTTTTATGTCCATGTCACCCCCTAGATTGTTAGCACAGGAGTCGCTAAAATCGATAATGATGCAAATATGACATGAGAGCATTCCTTTTGACCTACACTTAATGTGAACTATTGTCTATTTCAGTAACAGGCATCCTTCTCCTCTGCTTTCTAATTATTATTATGTACTGCATTTGAGGGGGTCATTTGGCGGACACTTTAATGATTTTTAATATTTTTTTCGGTTCAATGGAGAACAATGATATTAATATCAAGTCACTGGATGGGAATCAAAATTTCTGACAACATATATCTATGCCAAAAAATATTTATTAACATCTTTAAAAAAAATTGTTTTTATGTCCATATCACCCCCTAGATTGTTGCTAACCATTCGTTAGCACAGGTGTAGCTAAAATCGAAAATGATGCATATATAACATAAGTCGGGTTAAGAATATTCTTTTTGGCTAAATTAAAGATCTTTAAAAAATTTATTATTTTGTCCATATCACCACATCAAATTTATGATTTAAAAGTTTATTTTCATTTCTAAAATCTAGTAATTTACACGATTTTTGTTTCATTCGCTAAATAGCTAGATGATTTATAAATCATCTTAACTATTCTATTTCCTATAATGAAATATAAATATAGTTTTATATGGTATAATAATTTTTCACTGGAGATAGCAGAATTGCTCATGCGCATAACTTGCGCTTACTACTTAAAATGTTACGCACGGGGGAAGCTAACCTGAATATTCCAAATCTCCCTATTGAGTCTAATTTTGAAAGTAGATCTCTAAATATAAATTTAGTCTCAAAATTTTGAAATTATTTTTTAGCAGTTTTTTTTATTTATTTTATTTTTATAAAGAACTGTTAGGGGACACGCGTCTTATCTGAAAAAGGTAAATTCGACGATGGAAAAAATTATTTCACTAGATTCCATTTGAAATATTTTGAAATATTTTACGTTTATTGTTTTCCTAATGCAATAATTTAGCTTTCGATATTTTTTTTATCTATCACACAACTATAATTTAGTCATTATAACAGCTAACAAAATTTTAAAAAAATCATTTTTCATACAATTTTTCATTAATATTGTTAGCTAATAGACAAAATTTGTATTCACTTTCATGCATATTTTATATGATACTATTTTATTATTATTCATATAGCTTTAAAATCAATATACTTTACCTTATTGTAAAGCAGGGGTGTCAAACTCAAAAGCTAACTTGAGCCAAATAACTTTAGGTGGGCCGAAAAAAAAAATCAGTGTTCATTGAAACAAATATTTTTATTTTGAATTGTATATTGTGATAAACATATATGAAGTAAAATTATTGTTTGATATTTGACATCTCTTCTCTGCTACTATCTTTCCTATTTCGGGAGAAAGTTTGTCAAATTTGAGTCGCACTGAATCTCAATCACTTCCATTTGCATATTACTGGGTACTGAGTCTATATTTATTGAGAAAATCGAAGAAAACAAACAAAATTTGTCTTCCAAGGAATTAAAATCTTTAAACCTTGTTTCAAATTCTGTTCTAAGATTTGAAATTCTTTCTGCGTATTTTTGATACGATGCAGTATCCCTGGAATGGCAGGTGCCGCAAGCCAATTAGAATTTTACATTTTAGCGAGTACAATTAAAATGTCGTATAGTTTATAAATAAAGTATATTATAATTTTACATGCTGGTTTCCTTTCTAACTAACAATTCTATTTTATTTTTACTTTGCGTCGGATATATTGACTGGGCAGCAAAAATGTTCATCTCGGGCCGCGAGTTTGACACCCCTGTTGTAAAGTAATCAACTGAGTTAGAAATGTGGGCGATAAATAGAACAATTATTTTTATCTTAAATTCTATTCCTACTTCAGTTTCTCGACACATAAGTAAAAATATCAATCATATTTCACTGTCCCTTAAAAATCCCCCTTATCTAGAATTGTATTGGAACATTTTTATAAAAACGAAAGTATTTTTTAAAATTAAAGAAACGGACATAGCTCGGGACCGAAATTTTCCATGATTCAACAGAAAAGGCTTAGTGTATTTAGTGTTGTTAGAAATGGATTGATTTTTCCAATAATTACTATCTGCGGGAAGGGAGGCGAATTAATGTTAAAAAGAAAACGTCATTAAATTGGCACAGAAAAGAGTAAATTCTATTCTTTTTCTGAAAGGGGGGGGGGGGGAGAATGATGCATAAAATAAAGTATATGCTGAATTTTTATCAAAAGACTTGAAAAGGTAAAGTGAAATCTTTCAAGAGGGCATCCAAAGGATTATTAGAACATAAACTTGTTTCCATTGTCGATTTAGTTCAATAATAGGAAACTAATAAAAGCTTCTTCACTTTATTGAAACTAAAGTTACTTTTAAATGCGAGTTTCTTGTTATTCGTTGAATGGCACCCAATGTTCAAACCAATTATTCTCTGGTTGCCATATTAAATTTTCCTTGTCCTGCGTTGAATGGGACATTTGCCGATCATTTTTTTTTAATTTCCCGATACATAACAATATTAACAATTACAATTTTCTCAACATTAACAATTTTCGTACAATTTTGAGTATTAATATTTATTTGATTCATCAAAGATAGTTAAAAGATTTTTAAAAATTAATTTAAAAAAAGAGTTTTGAATAAAAATAAACAGAACATTTTGGAACGAAAAAAAAAATGTTCCGCAGTGGACTGATCATTAAGACACGGTTCCCAGCAGATCACCAAAGTCAAGCATCATTGGCTGCGGTCAGTGCGAAGATGGGTGACCACTTGGATCAGTATGCGTAGGGACCGAGGGTGTGCGGTATGGGCTCTCGTTAAATTGATCTACCGAAAAGTGCTCGACTTCGCGTGTGGGCCGTTGGGCTACCGATGCTGGGATGTCATCTCCTCTACAGAGGATCAAAATTGTGATGTCATGTCTTCGGATCCCATAGCCCATTGTGCAGCTCTAGGGCGACGTAAATGAACTGCAACAACTGATGTATTTTTTCACGCTAAATTGAATGGCTCTAATTCTATGACGGTGGATGGGACTAATAGTGTAGAAACTATAACAGTTTCTTTTACAAATTCGTAAGTGTACCTAATTATACATCCGTTATTGGTAACTAAATAAGTGAGGCATTGTTTTCTTTATGTTATTTTAGGCTAGATCGAATGAGACTATACACGAGTAAACATATCGACTATTTTCGTTACAGAAACCCTTCGCGACTTTTAGATCAAGGAAAGGATCAAAGATCTTTAAAAAAACATAAGACGCTGAGAAGAGATAAGTTAACTTCGAAAATTTGGTTCAGCAGCTTTTTTTTTCTTTCCTTTTTTGGACGTATTATAGTTTCATTGCATGTAGAAATGTTTATGCCTTTACAACAATTGCAGAATTGCTTCATAGAATTACATTAGAAATAAATATTCCGTAATTGTTTCAGTTAAATGAAACTTACTTTAGCTTCTAAGAGATTCCGATTCCATTCTGTACTTTTGTCAACATTAAGAAATAGTTTGTTATTTAAAGATTCAGGGTCCATTTCTATAACACCCTAAATGAAATGAAGAAAATAAAACTTATTAATGAGGATATAATTTCATTTACACTTCTGCTCAAAAAATAATTTGCGAAATAAATGTGTGAAATCTGCTGGAATCTAAGATATTAAAATTATTTCATGCAAATGCCGAGTAAAACAACACGGAGCGTTTGATTATAAATATGTCTCCCATAGTTAATTTGCCTCGCATAATTGATTTTCCTCACACAATAATTAATCAGTTAACCTCCTTCAAATCAGTCAATTTCCTCTTACTAATTAATTTACCTCAAATAACATGCCGCACAAAATACAAATTTTACCAGCTATTTTCTTCGTGGATCAAAATGACTAAGGTTGTCTTATTGTTTAGAACTGGAAAACAATTGCTGGAAGAAGGGCAGAATGGGAAAAGCTTCTGAGGAAGGCCCAGGCTCACAAAGGGCTGTCGTGCCAATGCTGATGATGTCTTATTGTTTGCTCAGCTATCATTTTACAAATTATAACTATTACAAAACGGAAACACAATTGCCTTAATCTTGCCAACATTGCATCCAAAAGCTATGATTTGTTATAAAGGATAATAAATAAATAACTGTATTTTTTTTATAGCCCAAACTCTTTTTTAAAAAATGGCCAAAGTTACCCCGGTGGCCAAAGTGATAAAATAACCACACTGATTGAGAATTTTTTTTTCTTAATTTGATTTCTACTTTTAAATGCTCTTAGAACTGTTAAGCATAAGCTAAAAATATTTCTGGCGTGAACTTTAATTAACGGAAACTTTTATACTTTTAGTTTTTCATAATTGGTTCGGATCAAAAATATTTGCAATGATGTTGAAAGTTTTCGGGAAGCTGTGAATAATTTTTTGAATATTTTGAGTAATAAGGATTTTCCTTTTAATTTTTGTAATGTCAATTTTTTAATTAAGAAAATGATTGAAGAATTCTAGGTTTTTATATACTTTTTTCTGTTAGCAGGGCGCAATTCAAGTCTTAACTGAGCAGTCCCAGTTAAGCATTCTATTAATTTGTTACGTATTTTCTTTTTTACTTCGTTTATTTCTAGCTGCGTAGTGTAGTAGAGGGTGTTGTTTTCTTTAGTTTTTAGTGCTTCCTTTTCATTCGGCTTGCTTGTGAAATCGATGTTTGACCTGGTTAAGTGAGTTTTTATTTTCTGATGATTTTGTTTGAGTTTCTTTTTCAAATTGGTTATTTATATTTCGTGTTTTTTCCCTGACTTCTATACAAAACCATCGGGGTACTGAGGGAGTTAATTTAGGCATTTGCATAGAAATGGTTTTGTTTTATGGCTACCGGGGCCGGTACCCCCTGAAGACGTCGGCTTCGGTGGTCATATTTTTATTTTTTTATTTCCTTCGTTTCCTTTATTTTTATGCATGTATCTGGAGTAAAAAATTTAGTCCTATATGTTTCTTTTTTTAATAAAAAAGGAAACCTTACGAAATATTCTTTTAAAAAATTGCCACTTTGTCTTTTTTATGGCGAAACATAGTTTAAGTTCACAGTAAATTTTAAATTTTCATTTCCAATGTTGATTTAAAAATTGCGAGATTTCAAAAATTGCATTCTTTGTGAAGTTTTGTGAACAATTGCGGCTCTTATTGGCATTTTTTATGCACTTTTTTATTGTCTAAATTGATGAAGTATTTACAAAATTATTTTAATGCTTACATCCATGAATACTTCATTTATCGGTTTAATTGGTTAAATTAAACCAATTTTGTAAAGTACTTGTAGTTGTTGTAATTCATTTACGTCGCACTAGAGCTGCACAATGGGCTATCGGCGACGGTCTGGGAAACATCCCTGAGGATGATCCGAAGACATGCCATCACAATTTTGATCCTCTGCAGAGAGAATGGCACCCCCGCTTCGATAGCCCAACGACCTGCACGCGAAGTCGAGCATTTTACGGTAGAACAGTTTAACGAGGACCAATACCGCACACTCTCGGTCCCTACGCAGATTAATCCAAGTGGTCACCCGCACACTGACCGCAACCAGTGATGCTTGACTTCGGTGATCTGCTGGGAACCTTGTCTTAATGATCAGTCCATTGCGGGACAAAAAAACACACTTCAAGTCATCCTTGCTGGAATTCGAACCCGGTATCTTTGGATTAGAAGTCCAAGACGCTATCCACTGCGCTACAAGGACCTGTAAAGTAATATCTGAGTGATTTTACAAATACGGAAATATTTAAACTATGTTATTTTCTAAAAATAAATTGTGAAAAATTTGAAAAAAAGAATCACTGAAAAACTTGTATAACGTTAGCAGAGCTTACAAGTACTTATTTTATTTTATTTTATTTTGGTATATTCTTTAAGTTGCAGTTTATCGCGTGAATATTGTATTAATTTGTTTTAAGTAATTCGTTATGTCTCATTCCTTTCGTTATAATTCTCCTCTAGGTAGTATTTTCTGACACACTAAATCAAATTTCCACCAATAAGCAGAGGTAGATAAACGAGGTAGATTACGAGGTAGATAAAAAAATAATGAATTTTATCTACACAAATATTTTTTGCAAATTCATACAAACATGTGAAAATATAACCAAAATATCATTAGTATTAATTTTATATCTTCATAATAAAACTTTTGAATGTTACGCAACCAGTCAATCGGAGTCAAAGATTTTGAAAAAAAAAAAAAGAAAAGTGGGGCTCTAATAAAAAAATCCAAGGTTTTTTTTGGACAAAAAGTTCTTTAAATCGCCTTTTTCTTTCCTGATTTGAGCTCAGATGCTTAGACAATTTTGGTATTTAGAAAAATTGTATTCTTTTACATAGATCAATTATAAACAAAAATGGAATCAGCGTAATAAGTATTTCTAATCACATGTTTTAATTATGTTTCATTATTAAGAAGGACATAAATAATAATAGAATACTCACTTCATATTTAAGCACTTTGCCAATTTGAGGAAGAGTTTTACAATAAATGACATCATCTTTGCTTTCAACTGTCCAACCTGGACTATTCATTATTCTTTCGGTTTCTGTTATAGCTTTCATAAATGCTTTTCTTCTTCTTTAAGAAAATATATTAAATCAATAATAAAACTGCACTTTTTATTAAAATTTTTATGCACTTAATAATAAACATATTTTCCCGTTTATGATAAAAAATTCCAGGAAATCCCTTCCATAAAGAGGAAATAAATTTTGTCGTAAAAGGGAATCCCCTTTTATGAATATGGTTTAGGGCAGGGGTGTCAAACTCAAAAGCTAACTCTGGCCAAATAAACAATGCTTAACTTTAAGTGGGTCGCAAAAAAAAAAAAAAAAAAAAAAAAAAAAAACATCAATGATTATAGAAACAAATATTTTATTTTGAATAATACATTGTAATAAACATATATAAAGTTAAATTATTGTTTGATACTTGACATCTACTCTCTGCTACTACCTTTGCTATTTCGGGAGAAATTTTATTGCCCGTGACTACTTTCAAAATTAACCCAACGTGAGCGTTATTAATACGGTTTCGAACAGGAGATTTATTTCCATTCATTACAGAAAATAATTGCTCGCACTGAATAAGTACTTCCAAACATGGAAATAATTTCATATGCGAATTTTCGAGTATTTTCAAACCTTGCCGGTAAATATTTGTAAAATTCAGGCATACCCACTTCAATGAATTTTTCCATCAAATTTGAGTCGCATTGAATCTCAATCACTTCCATTTGCATATTACTGGGCACTGAGTCTATATTTATTGAGAAAATCAACTAAAACAAACAAAAATTTGTCTTCCAAAGAATTAAAAACAGACCTTGTTTCAAATTCTGTTCTAAGATTTGAAATTTTTTCTGCGTATTTTTGATACGATGCAGTATCCCTGTAATGGCAGGTGCCGCAAGCCAATTACAATTTTACATTTTCGAGCGTACAATTTAAAATTATGCGTATAGTTTATAAATAAAGTATATTATAATTTTATATGCTAGTTTTCTTTCTAATTCACATTTCTATTTTATTTTTACTTTGCGTCGGATATATTGACTGGGCCGCAAAAATTTTCATCTCGGGCCGCATGTGGTCCGCGGGCAGCAAGTTTGGCACCCCTGGTTTAGGGTATGGTTAGGGTAAATGAAGACATTGAAGTATATTTTCATTTTATAAATATAAAATATAAATTTTTTAGATTTGATGTAGATTCCACAAACATTGACGTCATCATCAATGGTTTCCAAAAGTATTCAATGTATGACAATGGCCTCCATATATATATATCTATACAAGGGCGCAGGCAGCGGGCTGCAAGAGGGTGCACTTGCCCCCACTGGCTTTTATTTTTTTAAACAATTAAAGAGATACAGAAAAACAATTTTGCTAGAAAATTTTTTTTATTAAAAATATTTTCATTCAAAAACAAATATATTTGTTTTTGAATTTGTTTAATTATAATTAAGCAATTATTGATACATAACAATTAAAAAATTGTTTAATCAAACAAGAATTGTAATCGTCTTGTAAGCTGTCCAAATCAGTTTATAACTTTTTCAATGAATTCTGAGTCATCTTTGATTCTTAGTTTACGCACACTGAATATGCACAAACTTGGCAGATATCTAAGCTATATTTTTAAATTTTATTTAAAAAAATATAAATAATATTATATTTTCTATCAGTTATTTAGTTTGACAAAGGTGCATAACACAAACTGACTACTCACAATTGTAAAACTTCATCAACACAACAAATTCCAATGTTAAGCGTGCACAAACACGTTAGTATAAGAAACTACTGTTTGTAGTTATTTGTGTTTCAAAGTCATAGGTATGTCTGAGCCATCAATACAGTTTATCGTGGCAAAATTTGTACAAAAGTACAAGAAATTCGTCATTTTTTTTTAAATATCTTGTTAACAATGAAGAAATGTATCTTGAAAAAAATTAACAGATGAAAGTATATGTAATAACAATACAAAATGTAATAACAGAATATTTTAATAATTTTTTTTTTTTGGGGGGGGGGGTAGTTTGTTAGAGGGTTGCACCCCCTTCTATATTATTCTGCCGGCGCCCTTGTCCTTAGCCTAGTGAACCAAGCAACCACCAGCCTGCCGTAGTTGAAAATTATTAAATTTGTGTTTCTAAAGTTATATACTTGTTGATTTTGTTTAATTATACATTTCAAACGAGTTTTCTGAAACTGAATAATTTAAAATCAACGGTAGTTTAATTAAAAAATGTGCACTAAAAAAAAATATTAATGGAGAAATAGTACTAATTTACTTAGGAGAAACGTAAAAAAACCCATAACATTAATGATGCCAATGACTCTCGATTAATTTTGAAAATGGGAAATACTTGAAATAAAAAATTTACTAAAGGGTAAAATTAATATAGAAATGGTACTAGTTCGTTTGGAAGAAAATATACAGAATCGCCAAGCCTATTTTTTACACCGATGATGCTTAATTAGGTTAATTAATTTTCATAATAGGTACTATAATACTTAAAGGGTACTATACAAGTTATAATGAGTAATATATACAGACTTAATCGAAATTGTCCAGTTTGAAAGATAGTTTATTGTAAAATTAAACAAAGTAAAAGGAGAAATCTTCAAGAAAGAAGATTTGCATCACTCTAAGGAATTTCGATATACATTGATTCAACGAAATCGGCTTATGCAACGAATGTTACGTGTATTAATCGTAAAGCATTTTTCATTCTAGCAATGCACTTAGAAAATCAAATCTGGTAATTTATTAAAATTGCTCTTCAATATCTCAGAGTGTTCTTGAGGGTTCGGTTGAAATATATGTAAATTAGGAAGCGGTATGAATAAAAATTTCTAACAATAGTGTTTAATTAAACGCAAGACATAAAATCAATATTTTTATTGTCTGCTCTCTCTCATTTTTCACAGACTTGGATATTATACTCGGTATTCCAACAAATATTTAACTTTTTTTTGCTTCCCTATTCCGGTAGATATTATATTTAATTAAGTGAATGCGTATAACCATTAAGTCTTTTTTAACACATAATATAATAATTATTAATTAAGGCAAGAAGCGTCTCTTTGTTGAGCTTTCTATTTTCATTAAAACATAATTTTCTGATGCACAGATATCAAATATTAACTTCCATCGTAACACCTGACGATAAACTAAGAGTTTCGCAAGAAAAACGTTAAAACGTTATCATTTTGTTTTTAATACTCAAGCGTTTACATGCCAATATTCCCAAATTGATAAGGTGAATTTGAGTTCGATTTTAACAAGCTGACCAAATAACATTATTTTTCATATATTTAACACTTTTTATACATTTTTGCATACATTCGTTTCCGTTTCCATAGATATTTGATTTCTCATAAATTTTAGAAATTTGATGTAATAGTTAATTTTTATCCCGTTAGTTTCTCAAAATTTCTAATTTTTGTAATACAACTGCAATACTTTCTCAAGCTTTTAAAGGGATTTTTATAATCCTCTGTTTGGCATCAAATTCAAGTTCTATTTTAAAATCAAAACAATTAGGTCAATAACAAGGGGTTTCAGTTCGGAAAAAAAGATTTTTATTTCTGTTTTAACTGCTTTGGTAATGTCTCACTATGACAATCCTAAATTCTATCCCTTACGGGGAAGGGAGCTATGTCATAAAGCGTAATTTTAGATAGGATCTCTGCCGGCCAGGTGGCCGAGTGGTTAGCGTGTCTGACTGCGGAGCCAATGGCCACGGGTTCGAATCCCGCTCTGGGCATGGAACAACATTGAGCTGATCCGAAGACATGTCATCACTATTTTGATCCTCAGCGGAAAAGGGAAAACTCCCCTGCTTTGGTAGCCCAGCGATCTGCGTGTGAAGTCGAGCACTTTTAGATTGAATAGAGGAAATTAAATTTCATACGGTATTTATTTACCTTCAGTAAGTAATCAAAATCAGGCACTTCACTAAAAAAAACAGCTTGAATCAAGAACAAAATAAACACTTTCGTAATTATTATTCTATTGATCGTATATGAGATGAGAAGAGAGGTTTATGGAATTTCGACTGGACTCGGACTTATGATAACTTTTTAATAAACTTTTTTACTACTTGTAAACAAACGAAATACAAAAAAAGATTATATTGAATACAAAATGAAAAATTTTTTATACGGTATTAAAAAAAAAGTGTTTCTTCTGTTCTGTGCTTTTGCTTTGAGAGGCAAAAACTAATTGTCAAATGAGAAATTATTTTAATTTAGCTTAAGATTTCCTTTTTTAATTTCTGTTTTAATCATCTTGGGGTTGAAATCGGGTATTTTTTTCCTTCACATTTGCTTTACTTGTTAGTGATAACAAAAAAGGCTCTTATGTCCAATTTAGACATCAGAGGCCTAGTGGCGAGACTGCAAAATTTGACCTTTATCCGACTTATATTTCGAACTCTGTGTAATATTATGTTTCTCGATCTCCAATGGGCTCGGATTGAAATTCTTCGGGATCAGGTGGGTTCGGACCTCCCAAAGCGAAATCGAACTCATCTCTAAAGAGAGACCTTTTTCCAAGTTTCCTTTTTTTACGCTCTTTTTTTTCTCTCCGCTGTTTTTTTCCTCTAAAACTTTTAAAACCAAGAATTTTCCAATCGGTCAGCAATAGGGACAGCATCGGCCATCGTATATTGCCTCTGAGAAAGAATAAATAAAGGATAATTTGGTAGCAGTTCTCACCAAGGAAATGCTAAAGCTTGCTTGAAATGGAGAAATTTTTTTTAGAATTCAGAAGCACAAAAAATATCTTTTTTTTTCATTCTAAATTTGATTGTACAAATTTTGATTGAAAAATTATAATCGTAGAAAGTCCCTTCACTTAAAGAAGGTGAAGGGGCTAATGACGCCGGGTTCCGTGATCCCTGATTTCCGATTCAGATTTGGAAGATTCGTCAGCTCATGAACTAAGAGATACGGAAAGCAAATGGGAAGTCAGTTATTCCAATGTCGTATGCCTGTTTAGGCAGAGGGCGTGCGATTGTTCTTGTTTTTTTTCAGTGGCGCCATCTATGGCCAAGAATTCGACTTCTGCCACACCATTCATTCAACCACAAACCCGCTTATAGGGCGGGTCACATTCACACCCACAAAGGAGAAAGGACATAGAACACACAGAGGGAAAGAAATATCCATGCCTTGCCCGGGATTCGAACCCAGAGCCTTTCCGATGCAAGGACAGTTCCCTGCCCCCTACACAGGCCGGTCGGCAGTTATTCCAATGCCTGTAGAATATTGGTTTTAAAAGTAATATTTTAGAAGTTAAGTGCCGAGATAAACCAAAAAAGTTCAATTATAATATTGAATAGGAAAGTGAATAGCCAAAAGAATAGAAACACGCAATTTTTTAAAAATGCTATCAACACGTGAATTCTGCTCTTCTTGATGTATTTTAAAAAATATTTCTCTGGAAATTTCTCTTTCATATTACAACTATTGTATATTACTATGTTTTTCCACAAATTAATAATATCCCAATGGACAATACTTTTAGAAATAATGTTTGCAATATTTTCTCTTTCTAAAAGAATAGAAACACGCAATTTTTTAAAAATGCTATCAACACGTGAATTCTGCTCTTCTTGATGTATTTTAAAAAATATTTCTCTGGAAATTTCTCTTTCATATTACAACTATTGTATATTACTATGTTTTTCCACAAATTAATAATATCCCAATGGACAATACTTTTAGAAATAATGTCATTTGATAATCTTAATCTAACTACAAATTCCTTCTTTCTTTTATTTTCTAATGATCTTTTGGCTTTGATATTGATATAGCCAAACAATTTATCTAATATATAGGGATAATATTTTAGCCTATCAACTTCATACAAGTGAACAAAAATTTAACAAAACCAATATTTTAAATTTTTTGGCAAATTTTATAGATTTAACTTTTAGAATTATTGATGATAAACAAATTTCCTTTAAACTTTTTGACAAAAGAAAAGATTTTAATTTTCCGGTTAAAAAGTGCGTTGGTTTTGATTTCAGCGTTGGTAATAAAGTCAAATTCTTAGATTTTACAGAAATATTTCGAATTATAAGGAATTTTTAAAGGAGGCTGATAATTTTAAAACAGATCTACTAATTAGCAACTTTCCCTCTTGAAAACCAATAAAATATGTTTTTTTCTTGTTATTACTAATGTTTTTTAGGTATTAAATAAAATTCTGAATTGTTTAAGCATATAAATTCTTTCATCTGTTAAACCCGTATCGGTTAAACCATTTTGCATGTGTTTATCTCTTTACTTTCTTACTATCATTTAGTAGTATTTTGTTACTGAGGTAGGTTATTGTTTAGAGAGACGAAATTATTCAATGTCCATTTTCCGTACTTTCATTTATTCAGATTTCTTTCTTTGTTTCAATTTGGTTGTTTTTATAAAGACAAGCCGCCTTTGGAGACTAACTTGGTCACTTTTACAAATTATCTTGTACAACATATAAACCAAGTTACCAAGTCGAATGCACATCACAACTGGGTTTAAATCTTCTAAAGTGAGAACATGAAATATGTGTGTAAAAGCTGTAGATAAAACTTCAATTTCAATTTTGAGAAATGAAATAGATAGGTTAAAAGACGAGAGCAAAAATATAATTGATAAAATACCAATAAATACACTCCCAAATATTCTACCATTATAATATCTCTTTGTCGAAGCATTTTTTTTCAGAGGATGGCACAATGGTCACAGCCTCAAATGGCCTCATTCTGGAAAGTCAAACGTATAGCTGACCATGACTAAAAATAGATTTAGTCAAATCCAGTACAATCTTTGCAAAAGTTTGTTCTTGGCTTTTGTTAATCGTCATATCCTGAATGGCAAAAATTACATGATTCAGCCATAGTTCCACAGTGGAATTCAGTAACGTTTAAAAATTCCAGTATTTAAGTTTTATTTCTATAAAAATACAAATTTATTCGAAATAAATATTTAAGGTTCAATTAGCCTATCGATAGCAGTTACCTGAAATACTGAAAATTCTCTGGTGGAGTGAAAACCTTGTTCTTAATGGCAGGCAAAACATATCTTGGACTCAGCAGTCTACTCGTCTTCTCTGTTTGTTATCGACTAGGCAAAGGTTTATTCGTCAGACGAGAAAAGAAGACGAACAACGAATTATTTAACACTACTTAAATTACTTAAGACAACCTAACAAATTCAGTCTAATCAAATACTTAACGTATAACGAATTATTTAACACTACTTATTATTTAAGGCAACCTAGCAAAAGGAATTAATGCAGAGGACTAATTTTAGAGAAATGCCGGTGTTTTTGGTATTCCGTGAGAAAAATGAATATCTTGAACATGTTTTAATCTCCAATTACGCAACTTCGCATTTTTTGTATAATTTTTTCTAAATTAGTAAAGTTAAAAAATGAAATAAAATATTTCATTGGTTTTACTTTTCCAATCATGCAAAAAAAAGAAAAAAGAGAGAAAAAAACGGTAATTGTAAGAAGAGAGAATCGTTCATACTTATTTTTTCATCTGTCATAGTTTTGCGTTTCACAATAAGATGTCTAACATGGCCTCAGATCAGATTCTTAACTGAAAGTACTTAAAAACACATAATCGGATATTGTAGGTAGAAAGACGCTCTTTAACTTCAGGCTCAGGTAGACATAGTTATTCTAAGATTTAGAAAAGTGGATCAGAGTCACATTTCATAAATTCAAATGAGAGTCACATTTCATAAATTCAAATTTCATAAATGCAATTCAAAAAAATGCATAAATATACAGGGTAACAAAAAATTATAGGGATCATTTTTGAATGTTTTTATTTCCAAAATTTATTACATAAATTCAGCGATGTTTCTCAATATGTCGACCTCCGGCATAATAGATTTGTCTACAACGCTTCGGCCATGATTTTAAAGCCCGCGAAATGATTTTCTGGGGGATTTTCTTCACCTCTTCTCTAATAGCTCTTTGAAGGCCTCTCAATGTAGAAAATCTTTTCTTATTCAGTTTGTTTTTCAGATGTCCCCATAGGAAATAGTCGCATGGTGAAGCATCAGGACTGTTTGGAATCCATTGTTCTGGTCTTAGGAATTTCACTTGCTGATCTGTTAGGAATTTCTGGGTGACCTTAGATGCATGCGATGGGGCAGCGTCCTGATGGAACACAGCATCACTATTAGAGTACAATCTGCAGTAATCATCCTTAAAAAAGGGCTTTAATATCTTCTGCATGGAATACTCAAAATTTATTTTGGGCCCCAGGTTTCACAAACCGAGGTTTGGTCACACCATGGGCTGATATGCCCATCCAAACCATTACGCCTTTGACATGAGGCACCGTGGTTGATGGTGTCAAGTCTCGCCTGTTCTGTCCACGGCTAAGATATTGAACTTTAGATTTAGCATTGGTATCAGATAGATAGATCCAAGCTTCATCAGTTGTAATGAACTTTCGCCATCTGTCCTTACAGAGAAGCTTGTAGAGAGGCCATAAGCGTTGCCTCCTAATCTGCACCGATCTCTCACTTAAATGATGACATTTAGGTTTTTTATGGCATTTTTTCTTCAACTTTTGTTTTAGTTGATAGCTTACAACTTGCTGACTCCCGTTAAGAGCTTTAGCCATGCTTGTCTGTGTTGGAGGATCCGGTTTTGATGTCATCTTATCAAGCTTCTGCAAATCTGATTTCTTCAATTTGCTTGACCGTCCACTTCTTTTTGGTTTTGCATTATTTTGCATCGATCCAAGTTTTGAATTCTTGATGCAACTGATATGGCTGAGTGAAATCGCAATACCTTTCTTTTTAAAATGGGTTTCTATAATCTTGTGGCTCCATCGAAGTTCTAAAAATGCTTGTACTTGACCAATTAGATTTTTGTCAACTTTCTTCAAAAGCATTTTTGTGATTTTATGAAATAGTATTGCAATTGAAAGTCAAATAGTAGAGCTTTAGATCAGTATGCTATATATGTAAAAAAGTTTTAAAACTTTAGTGGTAGATAACCACAAAAGTGATCCCTATAATTTTTTGTTACCCTGTAGTTAAGGATATTCTCTCTCGAACTGAGTTAGATTCAAATCGATTAAAATGCTAGGTTTTTCAGAAAATTTGTTTTAAATGTTTAACAACAGAATTTCAGATGCATTTGCAAGATATTTAAAGATAGAATGTATATATATATATATATATATATATATATATATATATATATATATATATATATATATATATATATATATATATATATATATATATATATATATATATATATATATATATATATATATATATATATATATGTATATATACATTTCTGCTGAGCTGACACCTTCTCTTTGCAAAAATTATTCTCGGTATTGTCCGCTTAACCGAAGTTTAACTTTCACGCTTACTTTAACTTTTATGTTCCTAATATATATTGTATAGTTTAATAGATTTAAAAATGTTGCATTGTTATACAATTTTCTGTCTCAGGATTATGTCATTTAAAGATTTCTAGAAAGAAATTCAGTTTCGTTTCTTCAAAAACAATCATTATAATGAGTTTCTATATGACTACGTATTCATGTGGTCTTGATAAAATCGTATTTTTACAATCTTTTTTCTTATTTTTATTTTGAAAGAATTTTCTCAAATACTTATACGAGGGTTGAAAATTAAATAGTGACAATTTAACCTTGAAACTCACAGAAGGGCGGGCATGCGTAAATAGGGTATGGGTGGGGGAAGGTGGCACTGTTGTCGATGTGTAGAGTGCAAAAAAAAGTCGATTTGCTTAGAAGGGTAGTTGCTGTGTGGCGTTAAAGTGAGGAGTTTCTTTTCCATCGCTCTAAAGCATGTTTTCAAAAGGTGATCAGCGGTCGTGACTTACAATCGAGGTTGCCCGTGGAAAAATGCAACAGAATGCTAGCTAGGATTAGTGGAAGCCTGCGGAGCAAATGTTTTACCGTATAGGACAGGATGGATTCAAGCATCTCGTCTTTTTTCGTCATTAAGCCTTTTCACAACATGCTTTAGAGCGATGGAAACGAAACTCCTCACTACCCACGCAACAACTACCCTTCTAAGCAAATCGACTGTTTTTTGCACTCTACACATCGACAACAGCCCCACCTCACCGCACCCATACCCTATTTACGCATGCGCGCCCTTTTGTGAGTTTCAAGGTTAAGTTGCCACTATTTAATTTACAACCCTCGTAGTTGAACTAATTATACTTATTAAAAAAAATTCGATAAATTTCGCATGAAATCTTTTCTAAGTATTTTGGCAAAATTTATGATCCATCTCTTATGTTTTCAATGTTAAATTACAAACATGAAAGATTATTTCGTATTAACTTCATTTAAAGGTTTTTAAATAATTTATTTCAATTTGATTCCCAAAATATATTTTAATAATCTGGCTAAAGTATTTAGATTATATTGTTTAAATTCAATTACATTTAACCAAGAAAAAAAATTAAAACGCCATGGAAATTTGTCAAATTCGCGTTTAGGAAGACAAATGTAGTAAACTATAAAGTAGATTCGATTGCAGGAGGAAACAGACAGGAAACGAAAGATTATTACTGGAAACAATACAGGTTAAACTTTTTTCCATTCTTATTACATGCGTCTTAATTTGTTAGATTTTGATAGTGTTTCTTTTTTAATTTTAATTTGCAACTACCCTGTGAGTATAGTTTTTTGTTTTAATTTTTTATAAGGATTCTAAAAATACTTATTAAGTGCAATGTTTATGGAACACGGAATATTTACGTAAAAATCTATACGTTTTAAACATGTTTAATGCGCATACAAATAGACCAATTTGTACTGTCATTGTGAATGATTTTACAAAGTAATTATAAATTAGACTTGTCAAGGTTATTAGAATGAGATTTTTAAAGGTATTACATTTTTAAATTACTTGGAATTCATATGACATGGTGCACGCACATTTTACAGAGAATGCAAATCATACACATATGGGCTAACGCATCATCATGCTGGAACAACATGTGGTTACGAACATCCGAAACATCCAGATGCAGTAAAACATCTTGCATTAAAAAAAATAATAACGTAAGCCAATGAAACGCTCAGGTTGAAAGAATGGGCTTGTGAGGAGGCGCACGATTTTTGTGTATATTGAAGACGTCTTTCTGCGTGAAAGTTGCCACTAATTGAGCCTAAACCTAATTTATTTATTTATTGTTACAAGAATACAGTGGGATTCGAATCGGCTTCCTCCATTTTGCATAATGTTTGACAAAAAGGCAAAAGAGAGGCACCAGCAAAGCGAATAATTTAAAAAACATTACTATTATAAGTATTTATTTACTAATTGTGGTACATACATATACATGATCGTGTTTTCAGTACAAAGTACGTCTCGTTATAAGTCCTAATAAAGTTGAAGAACAGATAGCTCAAATCAGCGAAATACTTTGCAAAGATTAATCTATTATAACGTGGAGGTAGCGGGTTTGAATCCCACCTTATTCCTGTGCAGTCCGTACAGATTCCTGTGCTGACCGTAGTCCTGTGCTTGTGATACCTTTCTCTATCGTATGCTGTCTGTATTTAGATTTGACAAGGAATTATACACCGAGCTTTGCATGACTGCACACAAGGCTGCATACCTATGCGTAGCAAAAAATAAATAAATGGTTACTTTCAGGTTGCAACGAGATTCGAACCCGCTTCATCTACACCTTCATTTTAAGATGCTGGAGCAGCTCTGATGCGTAAAGGCCTGGTTTCTTAGGACAGGACGCCGTCAGCTGGAAATCAGCGCTAACCTCTGATTGGTCCATTTGTGAGTTTGATAGTATACGTCATCGAACGCTCATCTTGAACTACAATTGCCGTCCAACTCAACTGCAGTTGGATTACAACGTTACGTTAACCACAGAAGCAATAGGGGACAACATCCAACAGCACATTGAAATCAGCCAAGATTTTGAATTTGACATTAAACATAGCTTCTTCATTAAACATGACACTCTTCATTTAACTCAGCTATAATGTGTTTCTTCTTGGACAAAGTCATTATTTGTTCTCTAAAACTCTGGTCGACAATAACAAAATCAATACAAATTCAAAATAAATATTGCGCTAACAATAACAGCCCACGCCTTGAGCTAACAAACCAGTATTTTGATGGCGTCAGTGGGACGTTGACGTCCCTCTGACGCCTAGATAAGGCGCTTGTCCTAAGAAACCAGGCCTTAGCAGTTGTAACAATGATTTACATTGTTTTCGGAAACTTTTTTTTAATGCTTCAACAAAATCATTAAAAATTTTACTATTATTGTTATCTACATATCCTTTATAGACTCCTAAACCATCCGACAGAAAGCGATGAAATTTGGCATATAGATAGTTCCAAGCAAGAGAAAGGTCACTGTCAACATTCGAACAATCTACGATGAACTGTTTCAGTGGAAACGAAAAACAGAATAGAATTTTCGGATTGGTTAAGCGTTAGTCATTGTTTTAAATTTCGTTATAAGAGATTCAGTTTTTCACATATTTTAAAGATAGCATCAGTGATAATTTCTAACTTATAGCTCCATTTGATCAAAAAAATGTGTTTCTAAAAAAATGTTTAACTGTAATAAAAAAAGAAAAAAATATTTATGTATTCAAAGGCAAAACTAATGGAAAGTGGAACTAATTCACTTAGAAGAAACGTAAAAGAAGTCGCCATATTGTTATTGATGACAATGATGCTTAATTAATTTAGGTTATGTGTACATATTGAAATAAAATAAATAAGCTATTTACTAGAGAGAAAAAGTAATGGAGTAAAGATATTTATTTATCTTTAAAACCCGTAAGGATTCGTTATGCAATCACTGATGACAATGATGTTCAATTAATGTTTGTAATATGTTAATTGATATTAAAAAAATCTTATGAACTAAGAAGCAAAAGTAATGGAGAAAATGAATTTATTCATTTTGGGGAGCCGTTAAAAAATGCGATATTATTATTGACACTAATGCATTATTAATATTGATAATATGAATTAATTGAAATAAAATTAATTATGCTATGTGATAAAAAGCGAAGTTAAAGGAAAAAATGGTTATAAGAAATTCGTTAGGAAATCGCCATTTACTGATGACTCTTACTTATAGTGCACTACTGAAGGTAATATGTACTACTACTGGTATTATGGTAATTGGGGCAGTTTTGATAAGAATTCTGCAACGGGTTTTTCGTAGTTTTAGAAAATATTTTTTTCAGTGGTATCAAAGATAGTACATTAATATTTTAATGAATCAGAATATAAAGAACTTTGTTTCTCCTTTACTTATAAATATTTTAACAGTAAATTTAAGGTCAGATAGAAAAATGGTCATGATCCAAAAATCTCATCCAGTTTTATTAAGAATTCTATTTTTTTTTAAAAGTTTAGTTGGCTGTTGCTGACAAATGTCTTTTTCACAAAACTTAAATGTTGAAGGATTATGTAATCTGTACCAAATATATTAATATAGGTATAAAATATCATATTGATATGTGTGGTGATTATTAAGATCGTACCAATACTAAGCAGTTTGGAAACTGATACTTTGCAAATAAGTACTTTACGCCCACTTGAAAGGGATATGTATAAGATAAAATTAATTGATAGTGCAATAGCATCACGCCATTTTATCTTTATTCTAATGGGATAAGCTACGAAAGACGGGTTTTGTTTACTTCCATAACGTAAAGCCACCAAAAGGAAAACAAATAATATTAAATAAATAAAAAATTGTAATTGTTTTAGCTTTGTAATTGAAAAACTTAGTGGAAGAACCAGGTAAGTGACATTTCCAGAACGAAAAAAAAATTTCCTCTGAACTATTTTATTACCAATTTGGTTATAAAATAGTTAGAAGAAAAAATTTAGAAGGCGAAACTAATAATTCTTTGCTTTATTTCATTTAACACTGCCTAATTTAAAATAAAAATCATGCGATCATACTAAAAACTGATGCGATTTGTTATGTTAAGATTTAAGTGAAAGTAAAAATAGTTCCGTTTTATTAAACAAACGATGCAGTCCCCTTTGTTGTTTTCTCCGATTCATTAATTCCCCTAAAGATTTCACTTACCTGGTTCTTCCACCAAGTTCTTTAATTGGATCGGTTTATGATTTTCAGTTTTGAGCATGATTTCGTAGTGTTTCTCAATACTGATTTATTGATTTTTTTTACTGATTTATTGATTTAAGGGTATTCAGCTAGTTTAAGATAAAAATATCATTCAGTGCTAGACAAGAACAGTTTATACACACCTTTAGTTCTTTAATAATTATGAAATAAATAAAAAAGCCAAGCAAATGGAGAAGAATCAGTAAATTTATATTTGCATTCATTTTAAGCTGATCTAAAATTGATCCTGGTCTTGGACAACTTATCCCTTTCAATGATTTTGGATTAATTTTTAATGGATTTGGAATTGCATCAGGCCTTAATTTTTTGTTATCATCTTTCCCATTTACTTTAAGTTGAGATACTACAAAGAGAACCAGCAGAAAAACTTGAATACTGTTTTATATTTTCGTACTTAAATTAAATCACACTTAAAGATTAGGAGTTTAAATTTTATAAACATACTCCCATTAACTTTTCTACAACTAATTATTTCAGCAATTTAACACAAGAATTTTAAAGAAAGAAAAATTTATGGATCTGAAAACGTAAAAAGTATGAAAGATCGCATATTAAATAGATTTCTTATTGTAAATGTGAAGAAACCGTTTGAAGCAACATATTATTATAAGTAACTAAAAAAAAAAAAAAAAGCCGGGATTAAAAAGCTAACTGTATGATATATTAGTGAATCAAAATGAAATAAAATTAGAAAAAGGTAAATATTTATTTTTAACAAGGCAAAAGGAAATACTTAATATATTAGTGAATCAAAATGAAATAAAATTAGAAAAAGGTAAATATTTATTTTCAGCAAAGCAAAAGGAAATACTTCAAAGTGAATACAAAACTTGGTGATTCTGAAATAAGTTAGGCAAATACTTATTCAGCTAATTATTTATTTCGTTTTAAACCACACAAACACTCAAAATTGAAAAATAAATGATAAAATGTTGTTTAAAGGTCATGCTTCAAATAAATATTTACTTAATAAATGCAATTTTCAATGAAAATTCTTATATTTTATGTATAGTTAGAACTGAACAATTCAAGTAACCCCAAAAAGTAATTCGCTTATTTATTCTTAAAGAAAGAGACAAAAACAAGCATTCAGAAAATAATTCTAACAATTTAAGGTCATTTATATTCTACATATGAGTCGCTCAGAAGCCAATGCGGTTAAGTCCAAAACACAAATATTGAGAAAATTAATGTTTTTTGATACATTAGTTTTTAAAATTCTTGGTTTATTAATTTAATTAGAAAAGTGTATAAAGTCTTTTTTCGAGGTGTAAACTCTGCAAAAAAACAAGATATGTACAGGATGTGTAAATAAAAACGTAAGTATTTATTGAAATAATGACAGCATCTTAAAAATTTTAGGACTTATACCTTTTGGCAGCTGAAAAAGATAAGAAATATATATAGTCTATTAGTATAAACGAACTTTTATTTTTCACAATCATCACTAGATACAGTGACTAACAGAAAATAAACTGTTGGATTATTTCAGAAATTGTTTTTTACTTCAAAACTAGAGTGGCACTTTTCATCGTTTTGGGAAATGAAAATAAAATAAATAAATTTAAAAAAAACTAAAAATACCACATTTTAAAAAAATACTACGAAAAATACCATACCCCTTTTTTTGGTGAAAAAATACTACGTCTGGCAACCCTGATTACTATGAATTTCGTGTTTTTCAGTGTTACCAACAAATATCGAAAGAAGAAGAATAATTTAATTTTTATTTCAAATAAGTTTATGTAAAAAAATACTGATAAAAGGTGGACTTATTCACAATGGCTTCTGAAATTATTATACAATATATTCAGAAGCTATTAAAAAAAGGGCTGTCTAACCTAGAGAAAAGTAACCAACGAGTAAATCCTTTAATAACTAAGAAGATTATTATTTATTTCATCAAAATTTCCAAAAATCAGAAAATATCAAAAAATGGACTTAACCGCATTGGCTTCTGAGCGGCTCATATGTAAGTAAATAAATTCTATAAATTATAAATAAATGAGTATTTACCTCATATAAGCGAGCTCCACTTACAAGCTTCCAGTTTTATCTTCTGCAATTTGTTACCCATTTCTTCTTTCTTTCGAGATCGAATGGAAATCTTTACATTAGAAAGTTTTTTTGAAAAAAAATAAAAAGCTGCTTGCTCGATTCATCACTACACAATTATTTTAAGTATCTAAATGGCATATAACACTAATGTTAACACTACGTAACTGGCGAACTTGTTTGCTCCATAATGGTGGACAGTTCAGCTCCGACTATAGAGGAGCCTTAAGTTGAGCTCAGTTCATACATTTTTTAGATTTATAAAGCACAGTTTCCATGGTTAGCCGATATAAGCTTATAGATTACATCGGAATAAAAGCAACTAGCCGATGAGAACAAAAACTAACAAGCGTTTACTGAAGAAAATAGCGATAATAAAACTGAGCATTTTTAAGTTACCTCAAATTATACTAGTAGGGGAGAGTGGGGTCAATTGTAACACTTTTTACTTAACTATTTTTAACTAACAAAAAATCCAATATATTATTAGTATTAATTGACAGATGAGTAAAGTAGACTATCCTCTACTAGAAGAAAATAATAAAAACCTTATTTTAAATGTTATTATATTAGTTATTAACAATTTTTGACAGTCGTGCACTTGTTACAATTGTCCCCACTTACGGGGTCAATTGTAACAGTTCATAAATTCAACTAAAACATAGTTAATTATACATGCTATCATAGTTGTGATATATTTTTTTATTGATCAAAATAGTAGTGATATTTTAGGAGTAAAAATAATAATGAGCAGAGACCTAATGGGTTAAACTTTTAACTTTCAGGGGTTAAAAATTTTAATTTATGCTGTGAAAGGTGGCAAATAAAATAATGCACATGCAACATAATATAAATGATATAGGAAACTATTGGTGGTTCTTAAAGAGTTAAGTAATGGTTTGTAAACATAAGAAATGGGGCCT
This sequence comes from Parasteatoda tepidariorum, assembly GCF_982258835.1. Taxonomy (NCBI): domain Eukaryota; kingdom Metazoa; phylum Arthropoda; class Arachnida; order Araneae; family Theridiidae; genus Parasteatoda; species Parasteatoda tepidariorum. Next base: position 26,786,248 of record NC_141761.1, read on the forward strand.
AAGGGGTTAAACAATTGCAATTGAAATTATGAATTTTATTTACAGCTGTTTCAATCTTCCCTTTACTTATTGTTACAATCGTCCCCAAGGCGCCATTTCAGCTTCATTTGTTAAAAACAATGCTAGTTAATTAACAAAGCTAATATTTTTTTTGAAATGTTAATTAAGGTGTCCACTTACATATTCGGTTAATAATTTTTATTTGTTTAAACAAAATTACTTTGTTACAATATAATATTCTAATACCAAAAAAAGTACTTACGTAGCGTGAAAATATCTTTTGTGATGATATTTTCATGTAATACAAATTATATATATTATTATTATTTCATGTAATACAAATTATATATATATATATATATATATATATATATATATATATATATATATATATATATATATATTTCCACTCTTTCAAAATAACATAAAAATGGTTGCCAGCAGGTGTGTACATGTAGATTTATTAAATACACCTTGTGCGCCACCTAGGAACCAAATCTAGAACCCGACACTCGAAATTTTTGCTCTGTTACAATCGTACCCTGTTACAATTGACCCCACTCTCCCCTACTGTTCAAATTATTGTCATTTTGATTTTAAATTTCCAAGTTTTTCTAAATTTATTACCAAATAGCATGACGTTTTATCATGTTCTTGTAATTTTATCGATTTTTTTATATCTTCGATTAAATATAAACATTGATGCTACTATTAGATTTTATCATTCTGACAGCGATAAAAATAACTCTCCTTTGATACCCACGTTATACCGACGATTGCTTCTTAAGTTACTTGAAAAGATGCGTCGATATTTCGACAAACGGAATTCCGTTCTATCAAATGATTTCCAACGCTGAATAAAAATGTTATTTCTGTCAGTGGAAAAGCGTGACGAATTTTTTTTTTATTAATATCCTAACTTGCAAAAAATACAAGAAATAGCGAAAAATTAACACAAATTTCAAGTTACATACTAATATACATTATAAACATTTCACGTTCATACTTTTAGTGTCCAAAAAAATCAGAAGTAATTATGTTATGTTTCTTTAAGTATGATAAATTATTCTGGGAGTAAACAATTATGACAATTGGATAAATAAAAACTAACCATTCAGGGAAACAATTTCTCACCCTGCTCTAAGGATTGTTCGATGATATTTTATAATTTACTGGGAAATCATTTGTGTAAAGATATAATTCTTTAACTGCCTATAGCTTATTTAGGAGTCATAAAATTATGGGCATTTTCAGAAAACATACAATTTTTAGCCATCATATTTTAGGAGTAATAATATAGTAAAATCCGAGAAATTTCGAAACAAAATGTCTTCTTTCTCAAACGTTTTTTGGGAGGAATTAAACTTCTACAGTCATAAAAGATTTTTGGACACCAAAGATGCGCAAAAGACTCTCACGATTATTTCATGACACATAATTCTAATTTCCTTACAATACAAGAATTACAGCTTTTTTCAACAGATTTAAATCTCATAGATTTTTCTTTTTGTCCGCAGCCACAAAGATTTGGATTAAACCTCACAGAACTTCGAAAAAATAAGAAATTTTAAATACAAAAAAAAGAGAATAGGAGAAGCAGTTCGCAAGGTGAAAATAAAATATTTATTTATGCATTTTGTTGCTTCTATATTTCTGTTTTTGAAAAGCTTCCAATGCATATCCGGATTTTATGTTTTCAAAAAGTTAAAAGGAAAATAAAGAATTCAATGTACGGGTAAAATTTATACAAAACTATTTAAAAAATGTACCTAATAAAAATTAAATAAAATTAATATCAGAAAAAAGTGAGGGCATTCTTTGATAGAGCGTCGTCATGAAATGCAAATTTATACGGTAATTTGCACTTAATTAAGTTGATCTTCGAACTACACCTCTTAACTTTCAAATTCTCATAACTATTTCAGCTAAAAATGGATATATTGACTTGTTTTGAACTCTAATTAGATTCAGTGCTAAGTATTGTTCAATACGTAATTTAATTACTTTAGCACAATTATTTGAAACTGACATGCTAATTGAACGAAACGGCCTCGCAACACGCTTTGACTTAAGCAATCAGGTTAAACTTTACATTCCGTTTCAATATTTTAACAGTTCTGAATATTGACGTTTACTATTTAGATACCATTTTCAATATTTCAGTTATTTTGATCTACAATGTCGCCAATTAGTTCTACGCATTCTCTATTGACGAATTGAGAAATTCAAAATGTGGTTTATTTATTCATGCTGTTTTGAAACTTGTTTCAATAAAACTTGTTGCACATGAAAGAAGGTTGCTAGACTATAATTCGAAGTTTTAATTAAAAAAAATACACGCAGAAATTCGATTGGCATTATTTTTTCATCAGAGATATAAAATTGATGTAACGGTTAGTCGAAAAGGTGTTTCAAAATTCGGCCGACAAATTCCAAGAGGGGATGAAAGACATCAAATGAAATGAATGAAAATTACAGTAGAACATGGGATTGTAAACCCCAATTTTTTGCAAGAATTCTTAAATATTTCCTGGAAAAAATGGTTAAACAATAATTTATTTAACTGGTTTTTTTTAACAATATTCAATCAAAATAATAATAATATAATCATAAAAAGATGGCATTCAAACTGTTAACTGTGAGAAAAATCGTTTATTCACAATTTTCACATAATATGATCAAACTCTCAGAATTTTATCTGCGGCAGCTAGGCCTACAGCCAATGGCAATACAGAGCACGTTCGTCGAAAGCCGGGAACTAAGCATTGTAATAAGGATTACGAATTCATAATTTTATTTTCCCTCTTCGGATGCACAATAATCTTATAACATTCAGTGTGTGGTGCCACTTAATTCCTTGTCGCTATGCATATACTTAAACTGAGAGGGTTAATTTGTCAATCTCATTCATGACCAGCTGAACCGCAGTTCGAATTTCAATTCGAATTGAACTGAAATTCTAACTTTGAACGATTGTCAGAATTTTGAAAGCACAAAAGTTTATTCCATTCTACACGAGGAGCTTTCAGTGCTCATCAGTTAGAGATTCCGAACTATTGGAATACGAAACTCTGATTCAGGCATAGACACCAAAAAGCTGCTTAGCACAAAAAAGTCTAGTAGATCCCATCTCTCACGAAAGATGGGTACCACTAGATCAGAGGTCGCCAAAGTGGTCTATATAGACCCCCAGGGGTCTATTAACAAAAGCAGGGGGTGATCTGAGACAGAGGGGCGAATGGGGGTCGATCCGAATCGGAAGGGTCGATTGTGGGTCGAAAAAAAAACAGTTCTCAAATACGCAAATCACACAAACCTAATTAAGTATGTAAAATTTGTCATTTTTTTTTTTATAATTGACTCAATATCGTTTCTTTATTAAACATAAATTAATAAACGTATATTTATTGGGGTGAAACCATAGAGTTGAAATACTGGGGTGAAACAAGTCTCTCTACTCTATGAGTGAAACAAGTATTTACGTACCACCGCGCAGTGGCACGAACTCAGCGCAGTTTATAAGTCATATGCATATGTGCGCTTGTCCAAATGTCACGTGTGACGAGCATTGACGTTACAAATGAAAATATCATACGCAGTTTCAGCTGTCTTTGTAAACTGTGTTGAATATTTGCAGTGTCATTATTAAAACTTTTATAGTTTTGGATAATTAGTTATTGTTTCGAAAAAACCATTCGTTTGGTTTAGATATCAATTTTAATTATCAATGCACAAAAAAGAAGGTAAGCATTAATAATATGGATTAGTACAGTCCGCTACAAAACTATAGCACACTTTGTATTTTTTTACGAAAATTTCAAAATTGACCAATTTTGACGAAAATTAAAATTGACCAATTTTGAACCCAATATAGCGAACCTTGCATAAAAACACCAGGCACACCCATCTCATTGATCAAGAAGCAGTAAATCTTTAGTTACTTTACTTATTATATTTACTTACGCATAATTACTTATTATTTAATAATAAGGTATTAAAATTTCAATATTAATATATTTTTCATGAAACTATTGTTACACAACGTACTATTACTTTAATAAATGTTTAAAATCATAAAATAAGTGTACAAACACAGTATCTAATAGAGTTTTATTTTAATTAACAGAAAATTACTTTTGTGGGGGTCGATGGAGATTTCGAAAAATTATATAGGGGTCGATGATCGAAAAAGTTTGGCGACCCCTGCACTAGATAAACCAATTAGATCGCAATCCATGGCTCACTTGACAAAACACAGCTGATGAAAATCCAAACATAAATCAACTCCAATGTAACACCAATTTAATTTCATTTATACGGTTTTGTAAACATTCCAGTTGTTTTCTGAGAGCACCCGAAACGATATGTACGTAAAGAGAAAGTTCATACCCGTACAAGTAAGGAAATGTTTCTAACGGTAAACTTTACGACGAATTGGTTGGGCAGACTATTGTCTGTTAAAAGAGCAGTGAAAGTCCCGAAAACGCATGTAAAACAAAGAATCTTACTGTGTGCAACATCGTAGTAAAAAATAGAAGTTTTATTCCAAAATTAATTAAAATATTTAAATATTAATTATTCTGAATATTGTTGTTAATTTACGTCGCACTAGAGCTGCACAATGGGCTAATGGTGACGGTCTGGGAAACATCCCGGAGGATGATCCGAAGACATGCCATCACAATTTTGATCTTCTGCGGAGGGGATGGCACCCCCGCTTCGGTAGCCCGACGACCAGCACGCGAAGTCGAGCACTTTACGGTAGAACAGTTTAACGAGGACCCCATACCGCACACCCTCGGTCCCTACGCAGACTGATCCAAGTGGTCACCCAACCGCACACTGACCGCAGCCAGTGATGCTTGACTTCGGTGATCTGCTGGGAACCGTGTCTTAACGATCAGTCCACTGCGGGACTTCTAAATATTCCAAAATATAGGAACGAGAGTAGAACTCTATTGAGAAGTGAATTTTTGTTGTTAAATGATATGGATACTTTATCTGATTTCCAGGTTAATATATTTATTTATAATCGGAGATGGGGAACACTCAAATTTGTAACTTTCAATCCAGCTTGATAAACGCTGGATGTTCTTTTGGAGTGGATTTGAAGCGCTCACTTAGTTTGTGCAAATGCTCCGCAAATACACGCAGTAGGTTTTACAAATTTCTCGAAGACGGGTTCTTTTCATTCACTGAAGACGGGTTCTTTTAGGTTCTATAATGCAATTTTGTTCTTTAGAAAGAAGATGCCAAGGAATTATTGTTTAAAAACAATTTTTTCGTGTTTGGATGCTAATTTTCAGAAAAAATAGAAACACGACTGAGTTGTATACTTTGGATTTGACACAAACATCATATTTAGATTTACAAATACGTTTAGTTGTATATTAGTACTTTACTTACATCGCACTACTGCACAATGAGCTATTGGCGACGGTCTCCCTGGTCATGATTCGAAGACTTTCCATCACGATGGACAATTGCAGTCAATACTTTTAAAAATCTTAATGCATTCAGAATCCCATGCATTCAGAATTAAAAATATATAATGCATTAATTTTACTATTTTAGAGATACGTATTTATTTCACGTGTTTATTTCAAGAGAAAAGTTAACAATAACCATACTATGCAAATACAATATTCTATGAAAAGAAATTAAAATTTATAAATTTAAAAATAAAAATAATTTCGATCTATAGCGAAATTCCTACTTACTCAAAGAATAATATTGAGAATAGATATGAGCATTAATCTGTATTTAAATACACTGGTTATCATAAATTAAGGAAAATTCACAAAAATCGCGATAACTCAAGAAATTACACATGGAATTTTATGAAACTTACCCACAATATACAACACATAGTAAGGTATTAAACAACATAAAAAGAAATTATCAGACATTAATAGTAGTATAGAAATTAGCACATGTATAAAATAAACAAATTGGAAGTATCGGTTTGCAATAGAAAAAGTACCTTTAATATGGAATATGATTGCCTCTAGAAGCAATACAGCACAAACAGCGATGTGTGATGCTTTCAATTATGCGGTCTATCAGTTCAATAGGAAGTGAGAGCCATTGCTCTTGTAAAGCAGTTGCAAGCGTGGCAAGGGTCTGAGGGGGCGGATTGATGGCAGATACACGCCTCCCTAGAGCATCCCAAACGTGCTCGATAGGATTCAAGTCCGGGGATCGAGCTGGCCACTCCATGCGAGTAATTGTTTCCTGTTGAAGATAATCATCAACAATGCGAGCTCTGTGTGGTCTTGCATTATCGTCCTGTAACAGGAAGCAATCACCAATTGCCCCGGCATATGGGCGCACATAAGCATCAAGGATGTTGTCTCGATAAACCTGAGCATTCACGGTTCCCCTTGGAAGGACATGGAGGTATGTGCGCCCTCCTAAGGATATGCCTCCCCAAACACAGACACTGCCTCTTCCGTATGCATCTCTTTCACGGATGTTTGATGGATGATAACGGGTCCCAGGTTCTCTCCATATCAAATAACGTCTACTGTCACTTTCTAGACTAAACCTGGACTCATCCGTAAAGAGAACAGGCCTCCATTGATCTGACGTCCAGTGGACATGTTGTCGGGCCCACTGCAAACGGTCTCTCCTATGGCGTGATGTGAGCGGCACGCAAATGGCTGGTCGTCTCGCATACAGACCACCTTCGTGGAGCCTTCTGCGCACAGTTGACGTTGACACCAACCTTCCGGTGGCTGCAGCAAGAGAGGATCTAAGATGTGTCGGAGTAGCGGTTCTATTCCTGCGTGCACTTAATGTCAAATATCGGTCATCGGCACTGGTCGTAACAGTTGGCCGTCCTTGACTGAACCTCCTAGATGCCGAATCTGTGGTTTGAAATTGCCTCCAAAGTCTATGAACCACAGATGGACTCACATTTAGCCATCTGGCCACTTCTGATTGACTCTGCCCTGCCTCTAGTCTCCCGATGGCTCTCCATCGTAGTTCTTCAGGCAAATGATGCCTAGAGGTCATTATTACGAATTGGCTATCTCAGATTTTCAATGTCGCAATCACAGTAAAATTTGTGTGCTTTCTCTCAAACTTGGACTTTTATGCTCCAGGCAGATGACGTAAGCCGAGTGCAGCGCCACTAATTTGCATATTGCAATTTTACTCAGCTACTCTTAGTGGACAACATATGCAAATTTTGCACGGTTTGGCTTACTTTTGAAAGAGTTATCGCTATTTTTGTGATTTTTCCTTAATTTATGATAACCAGTGTATGTAAGACATAGTAAAAATAAGAATTTCAACTCTAGTAAAAAAAGATGTTGGGTAGATACTTTTCAATGGGCTAGATTTATGAAAACACTGATTTGTTGTAATGCAATACCGAATAATAAAATGATCCACCCTTTATCAAAATGTATACTATTTCAAGCCACTCTGCTACTAATTTTTAATTAAGTAATTGAGCTGTAATGGAGCATTATTTAAACTTAAAAATAAGTGGAATAAAATAATATTTTCTATGAACTTTAAGCCACTGATTTCGGCAGGGATAGCCTGGTCAGTAGGGCGCTGGGCCCATGTCCGATAGTTCGTGGGTTCGAACCCCTCCGGCCGAAGAATCCCCGTGTAGTAAAGTGACTGATACACGTTAAATCTGTCGAGTCGCAAAAGTCCTCCATGTTCCCATAACAAATCAGTACCTCTGGGTGTACTGAATTGGAGATCAATCGTTCTTTGATTCAGGTCAAAATTACGATCTGTGGAAGAATGAATGGATGTATGAGTGGGTCCGCCCTATAAACGGGTGTGACGAATGGTGTGGCAGAAGTCGAATTCTTGGCCATAGAGGGCGCCACTGGAAAACAAGCCTATAACGGGCATACGTCAACAACAACGACAATTATTGCTGATGAGCCGACCGGCCTGTGTAGGGGGCAGGGAACTGTCCCTGCATTAGAAAGGTCCTGCGTTCGAATCCCGGGTAAGGCATGGATGTTTCTTTCTCTCTCTCTGTGTTCTATGTCCTTTCTCCTTTGTGTGAATGTGACCCGCCCTATAAACGGGGTGTGGTTGTGTGAATGGCGTGGCAGAAGTAGAATTCCTGGCCATAGACGGCGTCACTGAAAAACAGGAACAATCGCACCCCCACTTCCTAAACAGGCATAAAAAAACACTGATTTCATCTGAAAAGAAATGTTGATTCGCTGTGAAAAGCTGAATAATCATTTTTTCAGCTATTTTAGTGATAAATAAACAGTTTTAAAAGTCTTTCTTCCACTTTGTACACACTCTCAATACCACAAATTTAATTCAAACATTTTTTCACTAATAATATACAGAGATACAATATAAATGATATCAAAATTAAAAAGAGCATTGAAATAGCCTTAGCGCAGGGATGGACAAACTACGGCCCGCGGGCCAACTGTGGCCCGCCAGAAGGTTTTATCCGGCCCGGGGATAGAATTCTAACTCTCCGATCCGTGGCGAATATAAACAATATACATTATACATCCATTTTCTTGTCTACTTTGTTTAAAGTTTTTTTTGTTCTTTCTTTTTTAACAAAGTTTTGATGACCTTTTAACTATTTTTTTTTCTACAAAACATATGTTCTACAATTGATAGAAATAGTTAGCACAGACAGCTTCAATTGGTAAAATGTTGAAACCAGAAGTTTTTTATAGAATAGCGTAGATTGGCTCCCACGAGAGTCTGTCTTTCTCGAGGAGCAGACATTTGGAATGTAATACAGTCTAACCCCGCTATAGTGAACTCCCGGATATAGTGAACGAAATGTTCGGTCCCGTGCCTTGCTATACACGAGTAATGTTATTTTTTGTGGATATAGTGAACCAAAAAAGTAAGGAAGTTGGATATAATGAACTTTTTTCTATCTTCAACTGATTTTTTTTGTAATAATTTTGAAATTTCTACTTTAAAATAAATACATATACCGATTTTTAAAACGATTTATAGAGGGGGATCTATCGATAAGCATTTTTTCTTGTTTTCTTCTTTTATCTCACTTTCCCATCCCTAAGCAAACCAAGCAGATGTTTCCAACTCAGGCAGATGATGCACCTGTAGGGTGTCAGTGGGATCAATATGCATTTTCTGTCAGATGGAATGAGTAATTATTCATTATTGGTCATAGGGTGGGACACTAATATGTGTTGATAAGGCCCTCATTTCAACTCCTTTTTGCTCTCAGTTCAGTTAAAAAAATCCTGCAAACAAGTGTCTCAAATTTAACTATGGCGACCAGTAAACGTAAAACGTTCTCCCTTGATGATAAAATAGGCATGATCAGAAAAATTGAAAATGGAAGCAATCAAGTTGATATTTGCAGGGAATATAAACTATCCAAATTGTACATATGTAACATATGGAAAAATAGGCAATTAATAATTTCTGCTCTTGAAAAAAATTTAGATGGCAGAAAAAAGTTGAAAAAAGCAGATCACAGGGATGTTGAAGAAGCATTACTGAAGTGGTTCACCAATCGAAGTATCTGGACAAATGTCGATGAATTTGCTAAGCGATTTTATGATACTACTTTTATATGCTCGAATGGCAGGTTAGACAGGTTTGAAAAGCGGAATAATAGAAATTCAGGAAAAATTATCTGATAGTCGGGAAGTCTTTCCATATCTGATGTTGAGGATTGCTGATCAGCTAAAAATTAAAAAATTTTTGTTGCTCGCAAGACGAAGACTAATGAAAAATAACACATTTTTTGCTATTACAAAATATTTTTCAGTCATTTATTTGAATAATGTGTAATAAAAGGGAGTAACCATTAGTTAAATTGTTTGAGTAACGGATATAGCGAACTCCCGGTTATAGTGAACCAAAATTTCGGTCCCTTGAAGGTTCACTATAGCGGGGTTTGACTGTATAAGTAAATTACACTTCACATGTGGCAGACTGCGCATTGTAAGTGGATTTTTCTGCCTGCGCGAGTTCTACCATTTATTGGGTATGAAAAAACTGCACACATATGTCATTGTAAATAATGGTGAAATTATTAAATTTATAAAATGGCTTATTCAAACATAGCCATTCAAACAGAATTAGATATTTTTACCACGCCTTTCAACGTTATTGTGAAACAGTGATGTCGTATTTGCAGCTTGAATTAATTGAGTTGCAATCTAACAATCATCTGAAGCAATCGTTCTTAAATATGCTAAAGTTTGAGTTTTACAAATCATTACCAAAGGTCAGTTTCCAAAATTTGGCCTCATGCCCAGAAAATCAGTGCTATGTTTGCTTATATATGTGAACAAGTGTTTTCAACTATGACCCTTAGAAAAAATCGTTTTATAAGTAGATGAAATCGCAATTTCATTCATCTCATTAAATATCTATATCAAAACTTGTACATCGTATTTTGTTTATTTTAGAAGTTCTTACTTGTCCCACCAAACTATTTTTACTCGATTTTTGGCCCTCGACCAAAAAAGCTTGCCCATCCCTGCCTTAGCGGATGGAAGCGGCAAATCTCTATTCAGCACATGTGACGTCATAATCAATCAGGGATCGTTTTTGATTGAATCACTTACGGAGACCTTTTTGGGGCATTTTAAATGCTTAATAATTAAAAAGAATAAGCGTTTGAGGAAAAGGCCAATAGATATTCGGTTCCAGGAGAGAATTTCCAATAAGTTAGGATTGAAAATAAAAAATATTAAGAGATGCCCTTTTAGTCCTCTGCAGAGAAAATGGTTTCCCCTCTTTGGTAGTCAGATGGATCTGAGCCCGAAGTCGAGCACGTTATGGTCGAGCAGTCTAATGAGGACCGATACCGGAAACCCTCGGTCCCTTCTCGGGCTGATCAAAGAAGACACCCACCAGCTCGGTTGACTTCTCTGATCTACTGGAAAACGTGTCTTATGGTCAGTCAGTCCACTGTGGGTTTAAACACATTCAGACATCTTTTGTAATTTAGCTTTTTCTTATATTTTGTAATAAATTTCACTCTTTGCTATTTTAAAAGCTGCTTTTAACCAATTTTCATTTTATTACAAAGAATCACTTTTTTTTAAACTTTAAACAATCCTTCTTACGTAAAACTTCAGAACTTTTAATAATAATATGGATGTGTGCAGCTGGAGGTAAAAAATAAATGCAGTTAAGCCTTTTGTTGCGGTAACAATGAACTATATTAATAAATAATGCGAGCAATACTAATACTTTTTTTAATTAAAATGCTAAGACTTAATATTTTTCTTTTAGTATATCATTCATGATTACTTTTTGTTCTACTTTGACAAAGCGTAATTTAATATACGTGAACGTAATGGATAACTCTGCTTGCATATCTGCAGGGAATTGAAAATCTGATAGTGTTTTCCGTTAGAGTGTAAAGACTAGACATAAATATTATTATTTCTTCGTAGAAGAAATGCTTACGACATATGAAAAATCAAAATACTGGATAAAAAAAAGGGAATAAAAGTCAGTTAAGACTGTAACTTTTTTACTTCAAATAAATAAATTATATGTTAATATGATACAATATTTTTAACTATACTAATTAATAAAAATTAAAGAAATTTCAATATTTTTTCATTTGTGAAGTCTTTAGTTTTTACGTTTTAGATAACCGTGCAAATAACGGGCTTTGGAAACTAGATTAATTTTTTGTGATGAGAAAAATCAAGAACAGATCTAAAAGAAGTATCAATGCTATTATATTGTTCATATTATATAATGTCAATATTCTAACAATATTGACGCAATAGTTTTTGGCACTATTCAAAAAAAGTATAAAAGGTAGATTTTAGGTTAAATTTTTTTTCATATTAATGTCTAAAGGATAATAATAAACAAACTATTACAAATTTTCAAGTCGTATTACAAACTAATTGTATTAAAAATTGAATATATAATCTTAAAAATGTTTAATCATCTGCAAAAATATATAAATAAATAAATAATTTTTAAAAACACAACTGACAAGGGAAGTGTGACTCGCCAATTTTGAAATAAACTAGTGGGATGTATGCCTTATGAGGAATAATTTTAGGGAGCAACATTCGTTTCGGCCCATAGATCACCGACCTGTGAGAGATAAAAAATAATTCAATATGTGGAAAAATCGGTCTTTTATCACTTCAATGCAGACTATTAGTTATTGTAATTGTCTCATACTCCAGTTAATTATTAATTAATTGGTTAATTAATTGATTTGATTATTAACAAATTAAAGCAAAAGTAGCAAATCAATTATACGATCATTAATTAATTTTTAATTAATTAATTATTAATCAATTGATTTGTAATTACATACTCCAATTAATTTGGAAAATTTTTTGAAAGAAAAAATTTAAAAAATTTGATGTCAATTTTTTTTTTAAAATTCAGGTTTTTCTGAAAAACTACAGATATATAAATTTTCGAAATCCATTTTGACAATAAATATGCATTATATAGTACGTGAAAGTGCCACATTGGAGTATGAGATAATTACAATAACTAATAGTCTGCATTGAAGTAATAAAATACCGATTTTTCTATACATGGAATTATTTTTTGTCTCTCACAGGACCTTCTATGGGCCGAAACGAATGTTGCCCCCTAAAATTATTCCTCATAAGGCATATATCCCACTAATTTATTTCAAAATTGGCGAGTCACATTTCCCTAGTTTCCCTTGTGAGATCACTTTTAAATAAAACAAGAAAGATTATAAGTAAAAAAATGTTTGCCATAAAATGAATTATAATGTATAGATTTGGGCCCTATTATATACAATTCTGTAAAAAATTTTCAAACTTGCTAGAAATAGCTTGATTTTCTTTAAATATATGTTTAAAAAATCCATCAAATAAATAAGAAAACAACCATACAATTATTACATATAAGCCAAATTCAACAAATGTGTTCAACAACATGCAAAAACTAATTGATTCAATAGTTTCATCCGTGCAATTATTTCACTCTCTCCTCTGGATTTGAAAGCTTGACGCTCTACATTTTAATAAATAAAACATGAACTAACATTGAAATAAAATAAAACTAAATGTATTATTTATTAACAGTCACAATTTCAGTTCCAATTAGAGATGTTATGATATAATAAGGTTAATAATTAAAATGAAATTTTTCAAAGGAAATACCCTATAAAAAAGTTGTGTTTTACAAAAATAATTGTTTCATAAAATGATGTTTTTTTTCCAAAGGAAAAGGCTTTAAAATTCCTGTTTCGTTGGTTTGATGTTATGTGTACAATGTGCAAAAAAAAAAAAAAAACACCCGGGATAGCTTTCGTTCTAATGAAGCAATTTTCGCATACCAAGTATCAATTTTAATGCTTAAAGGGGGTGACAATTATACTAATTAATTAGTACTACCTATTAAATTACGAAGTCAGACACAAAAACGTATTTTCTCAGCATGAACATATAAATTATTTACATATTTGGATTCCTGATCCTCAATATATAAAGGGTAGAATAAATTTCGAAAAACTCATAAATTTGGATGCTGATGAAGCTATATATATTTGGTATAGTCCCCCCAAAATGGCTAAATAATATCGCCGTAGCAGGATTCAAAATTTAAGATAATTTAAACGAACTATGTGGTCGATAAGAGAAAAATACAAAGTGTTTCTCCGTTGCTAAGCAACTAAGCTGACACAAATAATAAATAAACAATTGGATCTTTTTCATTCATCATTTTCAGTTAGCTCGGGAAAACTTATCTTTTAATAGTTAAAAGGAAAATATCTCGAAATTTCTAGGCAGCAGAAATTTTTTTTTGCCTGATATCTGACCAAAACCCAAAAAAACTGTTTTCCTTTTTATCGCCTTTGAAAATATAATTCTAATGGATTAATAAATTATTTATGATTTTCCAAGATTTCAGAATTTGAACAAAAAACTTTTCATATGACATTATTCATGATATTTTACGTTGTTTTTAACTTTTTTAAGTGTGATAATTTTATTCTAAAACTAAAATTCCAAAGATCAGTTTAATTCTTTTAAGAAATGAATCTCGAAGAGATGGAATCTGGAAGAGATTATAACTATTAATACACATCCGCAAAGTTTTATGTAATTCATGATATTTCTTTCTTCTATAATTTAAAAAACTTAGTGAATGTTAACAGGCATTTTAAAAACATTGAAATGTGTATGTTTAGGAATATTGTATGATTCATTATTTAAAAAATTGCTTTATTCTACCTAATATAAGAGGTACATGGTTTTCTTTAGATAAAGATAATTTGCTTATAGCATTCTGATTCTTCTATGCATTCTGAACACATTTTCCCAAATTCGTAAAATGCAAAATTCTTAAAATGTCCTTCAACTGCGATCAGGTACATTCATCATTAAATATCGATATCACAATTTCGTTGCTTAAATCCTTTTATTACAAACTTACTTTATGATTCTCACAATCAATGCATCTGGTACGATAGTCTCCTTTTAAACAGAGCTCTTAAGGTTCTTAAAAATCCGAAATGGGGACAGCAAAACTACAAAGATGAATTCATTTCTATAGGTTTACTTTCAGCGCATGATTCAATGGTCAATTTCAATAACTCCAAATATCTGATAACAAAATCTTAAGTTTTGATATAGTAATTTAATAGTTAAAGGTAACTTCATCATAACAACTATTGATGCCACAGTCTCTTTAATGTTTTAAGGACCACATGAACCCTGTTAATAATAATATACAGATGTTTGCTTTTACGATCATAAGATTCTGTTTAAACATAATGATCAAGACCCACAATATACTTGAGAATGTGGAATGTGGGGTGAAAATGTAGTAGAGGTAATATATTATTTATTGCATTATTGATAACTGATTTATCTACCACAGCGGTTCTCAACCTTTCAGTATTCGCGGCCCAGTTTTCAATCATAATTTTCATCGCGCCCCCCACTTGCAGTAAAATGTATGCAACAGTAATGTATATTGAGTATTTTGAATTCTGTCTTTAAAATATTTTTAACTAACTGGCAAAACAAAAGTAAAGTAAAAGCCAGCAGCAATTGAGATTGCAGAAACTATGTTTGGAGTTAATTTTTCAAAAGAATTACCGTCCTCTTTCAAACGATACTGTTGCTCCTCGAATTGGTGACACAGCTGAAAATGTAGTGTCAGCTTTTCTCGATGTTGCGTGACAAAATGTTTTCAATACAGTTTGATGAAGCATAATAAAGATGCTCATTTAATTGTCTATGTTTGATTTTGTGATAATATGTCAGTAGTAAAACTACTTTTCTGTAAATCAATAGAACTCAAAACAACAGCGCTAGCATTATTTGCTATTTCAAATGAAGTTATGAATGAGGCAAGCATAGAATGCAAAAATTGCATCGGAATATGCACCGATGGTGTTCGTTCAATATCCGGAAGGTTCGAAAGTATACAAGCACTAGTAAACTTGTAAAAAATCGCCTCCATGCGTCTGGACACATTGCATGATCCACAGAGAAGCGTTGGCTTCAAAAGAAATGCGTCCCTGGTTTTAATATTGTGTTAACTATGGTTGTAACAATTGAAAATTATATAAAAATGAGAACCCTGAGATAAAGAATCTTTTCCGCTCTTTGGGCCCAAGGAAGTCACTAAAATTTTTTAATTTCTTTTTTAAATTTAGTATGCCTTGATTAAGTAAGGTGGGTAAGCCAAAGGTGGTCAGTGCTCCTAACGTAGCCCACATCCCAAAGTAAAATTAAATTTATTTTGAATCATAAGACGTCCCTGCTGCATTGTAAATCTTGTATCTGAGGTGCACGAGGCTGAATTATTTCCTTGAATGGCCTCCACTCTATGAAGTGATTTAATTTTTTGCAGTTGTTCTAATTTTCGGGTGAGAAGATATTGTAATTTATATGTGTTCAAATTCTTAGAACTTTGAAAGTTTATTTCTTTTTCTTTAACCACATTACTTTAATTCTAATTAATCTATCAGATTAATAGTTTTAAGTCGTGCAAATGGTGACCATATGCATGTTCCCAAGGTGGCCCGATACCGGTGCCATCTTGGGGACACAGGGGCCACCTTCGGAAACAAGCGTGAAATCTATAAAATAGTTCATTATAAATCATTACGTAGCATATTATTTCTCAAAGAGGAATGATTGATTTGAATGCCAATTGATTTATTTCATTTTAAGCAAATATGGAACTTTGGTATTTTTTAAACTTTTATAATATTTTGACGTTCTCTGCATTTTAGCAGAGATTGCGATATTTTGTTACAAGCTTTTTGTATTGTTTGCATTTCAAAGTAATTTTTCAGGTATTTTTTTTATTTTTCTGGTAATTATGAGTGTTTTTGTGGTCGATTCTGGTATTTTCTTGTAAATATGGGTATTTTTATACTAGTTATGGGTTAGGTTAGTTAACTCTAGTATGGTTATTTAATTCTTGTTAGTTAATCCTTTTGAAAAAATTAACTCAGTAATAAAGATTGAAAGAATCGCTAGTGACTTCTCACAAGAGCTATCAATGTAAAATCAACACTCTGAAAAAACAAATATCTTTTTCAAAATCGGGAGACTTGTTCCTACCAACAAGACACTTTGAAGTGCCTTTTTAAAAGACGTTTGCCAGTCTAAATGCTTTTTCTAAGGATAATTTGAGTAAGTGAAAAAGTGATTTCAATATATGGCTCACCTTTGGAACCTGTGGGAAACTTTAGGCGCAGAAGCTACAATTTTGAAATTGTACTATAAAATAAATGAAATTTTATTTTACAATTAAAAGTATACGTGATATATATTAGAGATAGGTGTAAGATGTTACAAAAAAAATTTCAGTTGCACAGACTTAACCAGAAAATTAGGAAAAATCCTCAAAGCAAAGCCATTTTTGGCTCCCTACCTTAAGTTTTGATTCAATAAGTTATTTCAATTTAATAAGTTATTAAATATGTCGAAATGTATTTTGTTTTCTATGTGTTTGTGCACTTTCCTTTCATACAGTTAATCAATTTTTTTAAAATAATATTTTCTCTTGAATATTCTCGCGCCACCCCTCTAGTGTGCTCGCGCCCCCCTAGGGGGGCGCGCCCCACAGGTTGAGAATCACTGATCTACCATATTCCTTTAGTCTAAATATTAAGGTAAGTCGGGTTTGTCCGATGTAACGATGCTATTTGCAAGGTTTTCATTCTTTGATTCACTTCCAAATAAGATGGTTTTAATAATTTTTGTTTTTCACTTTGCATTGGCAACTATATATTTTTGCTTCAAAGCATTTATTTTTCTTCATTCACGTTTGATAAGTATTGAAAATGGGTACCAATTTTTCAAAGAGCTAAATATTTGCTTCATACATTGTCTTTCTCTTGGCTCTTTTTTGCAGTTAATAAATTTTTAATATTTCCGCTTCCGTTTCTTGGAATAATTCACTTGCTAACGCCCTAACACGATATTAAAATAAAATTTGCATAAGATAATGGGTATGTCTCTTAGATTGGAAAAATAACAATATATAATTCGTCACAATTTTTGAAAAAATCAGTGCAGTACAATTTAATTTTATTTCATTATTATTATTATTATTATTTCGCTGACTGCTGTTTTGAAAAAAAAAATTTTTAAGGATGTTAAACAATGGACAATTACAGTATCTCTTATTTTTTTTACCACGTTTATATTAACTTGCCTTCGTGTATGTCTGTCCGGGTGGAATTTTGTAATCGATTTTAAACTAACTTCCCGACTAGCTACAAACTTCAAATTTGGCACATAGTTCAGAATTGGGTATAATATGAAAAAAGCACAGCTACTTCCACTTACTAGGAATAACATTTACCTTTTAGTTTAATTAATAAACTGAGTTTTAAATATGCTTACTAAATTCATAAACTTCGGTAAAACAACAATATAAATTATTTCCAAAGGAACTAGACTAATACAATTCCAACCTGGCGAGTAGCGACTTATAACAAGACACTTCGTTTGATGCTTTTACTTGTTGCTAGAAATCAGGTTCGCAGAAAATGCTGTTTACTAGTTAAATTTAGCAGGAATAACAGGATCTGTGACGTAGGCTATAGTATACCCAATTGGATGACAATGCATGAAAATGAAGAAAAAAAAGACATAAAGTAAAATAAAATTAAAATTTAAAAAAAAAATATTTCAAGATTGTCTGTTGTTGTCGATTTCATTATTCCAAATTAGTATTACATGTCAGGTGACAAGATTTTTATTGTTGGAGATTTTTATTGGCTGAAAAATCACGTGGTAGGATCCAGTTTTTTCTCATTCATTTCCAGATTGTTTTGGTTGTCATCAGCATAAAACTAATGAAAGTCGTAAAGGTATTGTTTTTCTATAAAGATTTTTGTATCCCTAATTTAAAATGAAAGTTCTATTATTTTAGTAGTGGTCTTGCAGTAGTCTTAACTAAGAAAAATAATCTAAATAAAAATATATATTTTTAAAAACCACGTTTTTTGTAGTGAAGAATAATAATTGAAAAGTAATAATTTTTAAAAAATAAAAATGAAAAATTAAAAAAATTATAATTTAAGACAAAAAAATTCAAAGTAAAAAATAATATTTTTAAAAACCACGTTTTTGTAGTGGATAATAATAATTTAAAAAAAAATTGAAAAACGAAAAACGTGGGGCGCATGAAATACATAACAGTACATATAAACATACATATACACATTTTCTTACTTATATACATGCACAGCCACATATACATCCACATACATATGCATATACACACACATATTCCACATCCATATTCAGATACAATTACAATTACAGATATACACACACATATTCTCAAGAGCACACATACACACACTAATATAACATTTCTGTTATGCGCCCCACGTTTTTCGCTTTTCAAATTTTTTTTTAATTATTATTCTCCACTACAAAAACGTGGTTTTTAAAAATATTATTTTTTATTTTGAATTTTTTTTATTTCAATCCAAACTTATGGGAAATTCTCTCCTGAAGTCGAAAATCTGATTGGTTTTCCCCCAAATGTGTATTGATTTAATTATTTAACACTTAAGTTGCCCAAAAAGGCCTTCATGGGTGATGCAATCAAAAACGAACCCTGTTTGGTTATGATGTCGCATATGCTGAAAGAAAACGTGCCGCCTCCATCCGCTAAGGCTATTTCAATGCTCTTTTAGTTTTTATATCACTTATATGGTAGGAATATCCTTTGTATATTATAAGTAAAAGTTTTGTTAATTAAATTTACTTCTTTGAGAGTGAGTACAAAATGGAAGCAAGGTTTTTAAAACTGTTTATTTATCACTAAAATAGCTGAAGAAACGATTATTCAGTTTTTCACAGCGAATCAACATTTCTTTTCAGCTAAAATCAGTGGCGTTCAAGTTCATAGAAAATATTATTTTATTCCCCTTATTTTTAAGTTAAAGTAATATGCTCATTTACAGCCTAATTACTTAATTAAAATGAATCGTATATTGGATAAAAATAGTATACATTTAGATAAAGGGTGGGTGATTATATTATTCGATATTGCATTTAAAAAAATCAGTGTTTTCATAAATCAAGTTCATTGAAAAATATGTAACAGGATATACATCGTAACAATATCATATACATCATCGTTATATTAGTTGAAGGATTTTCCTTTTAAGTAAATATTTACTAATAGTTTAATTCTAATTTCTTTTGCTATCTATTAAATATTTAAATACACATTAATGTTATTCTTTAAGTAAACAGGAATTTCGCTATAATTAAAATAATTTTTACTTTTAAATTTTATTCTTCTTTCTGCAATATAGTATTTATCATATATGGTTATGGTTAATTCCTCTCTTTATTTCTGCAAACTATTAGTCAGTGTTTGCAAAGAGAAATTCTAAAATAGTAAAATTTATGCAGTATACATTTTTAATGAAAAAAATTCAAATAAAAAAGGGAAAGAGAATCTCTTGTTACGCTATTGGTATTGCCAAAAACGAATCAACACTTACAATAATCTACTCCATTAAAATATATATGCCTATCATTATCGTCACAATTTATGTGTTCATACTTAAAATTTCTATTAATGTAATTTAATTTAGTTCCATAACTTAAGCGAATATTATTAAGCTAGACGTTTTTGTTTCACTATAACTAAAGAATTAAACCCAAAAATACTAATTTTTTATTTATTAAATAATTAAATACATAGTTAATATATACGTTAATATCTTATTTTACAATTTTTATTCTTTGAGTAAAAAGGAATTTTGCCAGGTGAAAATTTATCTTAATATGTATTTATGAAATTCAATTCCTGTTTGTTTAATGTAAAACTAAATAAATGCATATGCTTGATTTCAATACTCTTATTACATATATAAACACGATTAAAATAAAGTTAATAAAGGCTACTGGAATATATTAATTAATTTCTTTTTCGTATAACTTAATTTTTTTTTAAACAATGAATTAAAAGTTTTGCTGGAATCACAATTTTTTTTTAAAAGACTTCTGTTATGCTGGAGATAATTCCCTGCATTAAATTTAAGCTAGAATAAATAAATAAATAACTTACGTTTTTTCACATTTTTAAAATCTAAAACTATTCAATAAAAAAAATTATTCAAAATTTTTTTCACTTAACATGTAAATAATTAGAAATGTACCTCAAAACTAAGATTAATAGGGTAAAATAAATGAAAGAACAAAATTACTTTGTATTTATAACGCATCGTTTTACAAAGTAATATCAGGCATCCAGAACTCATTCTAATCCTTTTTTAATGAACTAAAAAATCTTTAATATTCAGAATCATAACTTATTAACAACGTTTCAATGAGTACCATATAAATTATTATATGATGTTATTATTAGAAATTATTTTTAAAAAAATGAGTTATTTTAGCCATATTTTAATTAAGCTATATTAGGGCACAATTTATTATAATCATCTGTGTTCTCACATAGTTATTTACTATCTAAAATTGTTGGATTTATTACTAAAATTCGAACGAAGGCAGAAACGTAATGGCTTTCACAGCACTGCAATTGTAAACGAAGGGAAGATGGACACACTTGACGTCAGTTCGAGAAAAATCACGTGACTGCCCGTTTCAGATGAAACGAAAGTAAAAGTTTTTTGCTCTAAAATAACTTAATAATTAGCACTCTTTGAAAAGTAATGAAATGTTTTCTGGTGGTTTTGAGGAATTCTGAATTCATTAAGATTTTTTTTAAAAAATTGACTGTAATTGTCTCCGTCTACAATTGAAATTTCAAAAGTCGAATAAAATAATTGAGTGATTCTCTCCCTTGGAATACCCTGGGATCAAAGTTAAATAGGCTAATTAATTAATTTCAGCTCAGTAAACCACTGTAAACATTTTATTTCATTTTATAACCGTCGTTGAACAGCTGACCCAATTTTGAGTTTACGGCTACCAATGTTCAATGCTGTAGCCTTGTAATTTTGAACCCAATACAAAAGACAGGAGAAGTCCATGATCAAGCATTGGGAGAAACTTTGCCTTCGTGGAAGACTTTTTAATTGAATTAAACCGCATTTGCGTTATATGGGGAAGAAAACCACGAGAACCTACCACGGTTAGTCTGACGACAAGGGGACTCTTACTCATCCGTCTACCACTGAGGATATTTCACGCCTTGCCTTTCTATTCACTCTTTAACACTGGTTGATACTTCAAGTTTGCAGAAAGAGAGCTATCTGCTAGTTCAGAACACACTGCTCTAGCCCGTTCCTTAAAAACATCCGACCAAATGACTACGTACTACTCGAGCCCGTTTGCCTGAAACGTTTTTTTATTTATTCGGTATTAAGTTAATTATTAATTAAAGTTAATAAGTTAATTATGAAATGATATTTATGATTCAATAACAAGTAATAAACAAGCATTTTTATAAAGTTTTACTCAAAACTGTATTTTTAGACAAAAATTAGGTCAATTTTGATTTTCTTGCGATTTTTTTTCTGTAACTGCAGAAAGGAAAAAAAATTATGACATTCCATTCTTCTAACACCGTATCATGAGACATATTTGATACAAATGTATATTTGGACAAAGGCATATTTGATACAAAAAAAAATATTATTAAAAAAGAATGCATCCAAACCAGATTATTACAATTCAATATGCAGAAAAACGTTCGAATTTTTAAAAAAAAAGCAATTTACTATCAAAAAGATAATTAAAATATTATTAAATAATATCCCCACTAATTTACATCGATAATACAGAGTCTTCATAATTATCGTTCTTGTCACTAAATTACTTCATTTATATTCTTTAAAAAAGGGATATAAATAACTATTAACAATATGCGTTGCTCAATATGTTAGACAATTTTCATCAAAGCAGTTATGTTGCTTCAACCCATACAAAAAAAAGTTTCAACGAACTAACTATGTTTCTATTTTGAAACGGATTTGTAGTTTCTACTCTATTCAACCATTAAATTAGTATTTCAGTTTCATTATAAAGATAAATCACTATCATTTAAATGCATTGAGAGCAAGTCGGTACATAAAGTAACAGAGCTAAAAAAAATAAAATTGTAGAAATTTTTTATTTTTTGTATTTGTAAAAATATCACATCCAATAAATAAAATATTATTCTTCGTATAGTAATATAAATGCCATAATACAAATGTGTGTATTAGTGTTAACATAATAAATAATGCCATCGATTTTTTTAAAGCATTCAACTTTAATCATCACAATATTGTTGTTATGAAAGCGTGTTTGATTTAATAATACTTCCTGTTTCACTCAAGATTGTCGATCCTGTCCGTTGCGATCCAATTTTTTATAACTTTGATTCTGAATCTTAATAACAGTTACGTAAACGTAACTGTAACTAAACGTTACGTTATTACGTAAAGTAACGTAATATGAAAATATATTTCTCAAAAAAAATTCTTATTTACTCATTTTCTGTAAACCATATCAGTAAGAGAGAAAGAGTGTTTTTATCAAATATATACAGTCAAAATTTGAGTACACCTATATTTTTCAAGAAATTTCCGAACAAAAGACGGGTTTTGCACATAGGATTGTTTCAACGATGAACTACTTCTTTGAGCTACGAACAATAAAAAGGTGCACCCGGGGAAAAGAAACAAAAAGTGAACCAAAGTCTTCAGGATTTACGAATCTATTAACTAATTATTTTTATGACTGTAAAAATTTTTTATTGAAATACAGTCGGACTTCTATTTAACGAACTTCTATTTTGCGAATTTTTCTATTTTGCGATTTTTTTCAAGCAACTAAGAACATTTTGGAAATTTCTTCGTAAAATAACTTCCAAATAGCGAAGTGAATTTTCTATTGAACGAAATTTATGGCGATATTTAACGAACCTATTTAAAATTACTTTACAGTTGTAATTTTATACAGCAAATAAATACAGTTAAAATTTTATGCATACATTTAGCTGTTTTTAGTTGAGAACTTGACTTGATATTGATATCAAAGTTCTCATTTAAACCAAAAAATTATAAAAAATTGCTAGAGTGTCCACCAAATGTCTCCCTCAAATGCAGTTATTGAAGTTAAAAAACAAAAAAAGAGCAGTTACTATATTCGAAGTAGACAGTAGAAGACATTAAATGCAGGCCAGAATGTTTTTAACTCGTCTCATGTGTCATATTTGCCTTATAATCGATTCTAGCGACACATGTGCTAATTATGTAACAAAACATGGACAAAACAAAAAATCTCAAAAATCGTTTTTAAACATTTTTTTAGCATTTGTATATATTTTTAGAAATTTTGACACCTATCCTTTCACTTGATATTAAAATTAAAGTTCTCATCTGAACCAAAAAATTATAAAAAATTATTAAAGTGTCCACTAAATGTCTTTCTCAAAATCAGATATGAAAAAAACAAATTAAAAAACAAAAAAAGAACAGTTACTATTTTCGAAGTAGACAGTAGAAGACATTAAATGCAGGCTACACAGAATGTTTTTTACTCGTTTCATATCGGATTTGCCTTATAATCGATTCTAGAGACGCATGTGCTAACTACATAGAGAGACATGAACAAAACAAATAGTTTTTAAAAATGTTTTATGGATATATTTCACCATATGTATATGTTTTTAGAAATTTTGACACCTATCCTTTCACTTGATATTAAAATCAAAATTCTCATCTGAACCAAAAAAATTATAAAAAATTATTAAAGTGTCCACTAAACGTCTTTCTCAAAAGCAGATATGAAAAAAACAAATTTAAAAACAAAAAAAGAACAGTTAGTATTTTCGAAGTCGGCAGTAGAAGGCATTAAATGCAGGCTACACAGAATGTTTTTTACTCGTTTCATATCGGATTTGCCTTATAATCGATTCTAGAGACGCATGTGCTTACTACATAGAAAGACATGGACAAAACAAATAGTTTTTAAAAATGTTTTATGGATATATTTCACCATATGTATATGTTTTTAGAAATACTGACACCTATCCCTTCACTTGATATTAATATCAAAGCTCTCATCTGAACCAAAAAATTTTAAAAAATTATTAAAATGTCCACCAAATATTTCACTCAAACGCAAGTGAAAAAAAAATAAAGCAAAAAAAAAAAAGAGTAGGGGGCTACATTCGAAGTAGACAGTAACAGACATTAAATGCCGAATGCTTTTAACTCGGCTCATATCATATTTGCATAAAGATCGATTCCAGCGACACCTGTGCTAACTATATAGAATAACATGGACAAAAAAATAATAATTTTTAAAAATTTCAATAATTTTTAATAATAATAAAAAATAATAATTTTTAGAAATATTTTTAAGCATAAGCACGTGTTTTTAGAATTTTGACACCTATCTTTTGACTTGATATTAATATCAAAGTTCTCATTTGAAACAAAAAATTATAAAAAATTGCTAGAGTGTCCACCAAATGTCTCCCTCAAATGTAGTTATTAAAGTTAGAAAATGAAAAAAATAGCGGTAGGTTATATTCGAAATTGACAGTAGCAGACATTAAATGGTTTTACGGAATGTTTTTTGCCGGTCTTATATCATATATGCCATATGATCGATTCTAGAGACACTTGCTTTAACTATATAGAGTGACATGGACAAAATAAAAAAAAAAGTTTTAAAATGCTTTATGAATAATTTTTAGCATATTGTAAATTTTGACATTCATCCATTTAATTTATTTTAATGTTAAATATTTTTATAACCTAAAAAATAAAATAAAAATCTTTAAAATGTAAGTTAATAATTAGAAAGGAAAGAAGTTCAATGGGTAAAACCGAAAATCACAGTAGTAGGCATTAATTATAGGATACACAGAATTTTTGAACCCGTTTTATACCATATTTGCATAATCATCGATCTTAGAGACACCTTTGTAAACTATATAGAAGGACAAGGACAAAATTAAAAGAAATTGTTAAAATTATTTTTATAAATAATTTTAGCACATACATAAGTTTCTTAGAAATTTCGACCCTTATCTTTTGAAATTATATTAATATCAAAGTTCTTTTGTTGACCTGAAAATTATAAAAAAGGCATTAAAATATCCGCCAAAAGACCCCTTCCCCCCTGGGTCTGTTAATAATAATTAGAAAGCTATGCCTATAACCAAAAGAGACGTAAAGCAAGTATGATATAAGATGGGTTAAAAATATTCTGTGTAGCCTAAGTTAATGTATGCTATTGTCTATTTCAGTTATAGGAATTGCTCTTTTAGTTTTCTAATTTTTTTTAATCCTTTGTTTGGCGGGCATTTTAATACTTTCTCATAATTTTTTGGTTCAAATGAGAATTTTGATATTAATACCAAGTCAAAGGATAGGTGTCAACATTTCTAAAAACATGTATCTATGTTGAGAAATATTTTTAAAACAACTTTATGTTGTCTTTGTCAAACTATATAGTTAACACATGTGTCGCGAAAATCTATCACACAAATAAGATTTGAGGCGGACAGGACCGGATTTATAACCTAAGAGGCCTTAAGCAATTAAAAGAAATTTGATGCTCCTTAAATGTAATTAAGAACATCAATACGAATAAAAACAAATTTCTTTAAAAAAATTAAAGTAAATTTTAAAATAAATAAATATAACCGCCATTTATATAACTCTTTTCGCCGAGGATCTTGTGGAAATCAAAATTTCTCAATTAATTCTTTGAAGGGCTTTCAACGCTAATCACGATTATTTTACAATTTTAGAGCAGAATTAAAATAATTCTTAAATTTCTGGTGTTTAATTTTTCAAAAAATTTATCCAACCCTCAGACTATCTTTTTTTCTTCCTTTTCAATACTACAAAATATAATCTTTTTTTTTTTACCGTAAAGTCTTCTAATACGTATTAAAAATTTCGCTAAAAATATTTTCAAATAAAGTCTCAAGTTAATATTCATGTAAAAACAAGTTATCGAACTTTAACGAATTTTTATGGATAAAAGCTCAAATTCAGTACAAAAAGCGGAATTTATAATCAACACTTTTTTTTTTAAATTTCTGAGAATATTGGGAAACCTATGATAGTTCTCTCTTAATTTATAAATGTTTTCTTAATACCAATAGTATTTATTATTAACGGGAATAACTAGATTTCGTGCTTTTAACGATGATTAACTCTCGTCTTTAGAAAGGGCGTTCAACGTTTTATGTGTCACAAAATCGAATTATTTTCTTTTTCGCTTACTTAAAAAACCTGGTGTTTAAATTATAATTTTCACTATTTTATTTCTTACAATTTATCAAAAAAATATTCATTTAATATGTTGAATGTAAAACAATTAAAGTTTTGAATTAATAATTAATTAACATTATAATTGTACCGTTATATGTTGCCTCACTTTGACCTCATTTCTGCGAAAATTATTAATAGAAAGTGGGTTTTATATATAAATGATAGAACGATTACTTTATAAAGCACAAGATACTTTCATATTATATTGTATTGAATTCTAATTTTATCGCAAATTCACAAATAGTCTAAGAAGCAGCCGGACGAAAAAAAATTCAGTTTTATTTTGCTTGTTTTGTTTACATAATCTGTTGCCTAGAACAAAACGATTGGTGTTTGCCTGTCGGTCTGACAACAGCGCGTTGGGGGCTTAAACGCAAACATTTCAAAATGCTTGTAATAAGTGAAAGACCAAATGCAAACTATGGAAAATGAAATTCTAATCAATAAGAAAAGTTGCCTTTCTCTCACTCCAATAAAAGATTTTAAACCAATTAAATTTGAAAAAACTGTTAATTCACCATTTGCACTGTTACAGACGAATTTTTAAATGAATTGATAGTTAAAACTACTAAACGATTTAACTAGTAAATTTTATCGTCTTCAGGATCTTAATTACGCATAAATAATCTAATATTATTTTCAGAAGTTTTTTTATTTTAATTAATTGTGATTTCAAAAAAAAAAAAAAATTTTTTTTGTCTACATTAAGCTGATGCATTATCATCACATGTTTTATATATTGAATAAAAACCGGTTATTAATTTCCATTTCAATAGTGTACTCCACTACTCAATATTGCAACTATTTTTTTTCCATTTGTATCCTATGCTTTTTATTTAAAGAAAAGATAAAAAATTCAGAATGCTTTACCATTAAAGTAATTAAAAAGTTATTGAAATATTCACTTATTAAAATAAATATTATTTGAAAATTACTGAAACAATGAGATCTTATCAGCTTGATAAGCCAGTTGACTTTAACCAACCTTTTTCAGTTTATACTAAACTGGTTTTAAATAAAGTCAAAATAATATTTTAAAAATTATTTTAAGTTTAAAAATATTACAAAATTTTTATGTAGAGCTTTGTTGAAGGAATGCAATTAAACTTGAAAATAAAGAGAAAAACTACAGCTGATAAACAATATTTTTTAAATATAAAAATTTATAAAAAATGTGCAGCTAAACATGAAGGAAAAGAAATAGAAAGTTTTTGAAATTTGATTTAATATTTTCAGAGATAAGGTATGTGCAAAATAAAAAAAGCGAACACCCTGAGTAACTTTTCATTAAATTATCGGTTTTTTTCAAAAACTGGGACTCAATCTTAATGGATTCAAATGCTAAACCTTAATTGTGCTAATTTTTGATGACAATATTTTAATGATATAATAAATTTTGAAATAAGGCACAAAATGTACTTTTTTTCTGAATAAACATATCTTATTTCCTCGAACTCGAAATTCTGACTCAAAATATGGATGTTAGCTAGCCTCAATCTGTAAAATATGACAGCAATAGTTTAGGCAAGAGGGCAGCCCAAAGTTTGAACTTTATGTTAATTTCACTTTTGGCATATTTAGCTAATGCGGGAGAAATTTTTAAGCGAATCGAAATATTTTTGTACACAATTATAGAATTCGTTAATCTAAAGGTAACTTCATTTAAGAAAATTTATAATTATTAATCATTTTTATAATTATTAAATCTTAAAGTAGTTAAAAAAATTTTGGAATTGTAATGTATACGAATAATCCTTTAGGTATTTCTTTAGAAATTTAAAAAGTGTACATATTATGTTAACTTAAAATCTGATATCACGCATCTGACTTAAACAAGTGACGTATTGTTTCTGTACAATTTCTGATGGATTGAACAAGACTACACAAATCAATGAACCAAATAGTACAAAAAGTGCACGAGTTTCATATATTAAAGTATTACTTCCGACGCATACTCATGCTTCACATTGCTGTCAAAGAACTATCTTAACAGGTAAAATATAAGCTCACCGGACAAAAAATTTGTCACCCTAGTGCGCAAGCACCGATGAATCTTTAGGTTTCGTTAAATGAAGCGGTGGTCAAATGACGCGTTCAACTACGTGCTCATAGCTTCAACGTGATCAAAGGCAAGTAGCTATTGGTGAAATATTTTTTTTTGAAGCTGGAATTGTGTGTAAATGTGGGTAAGTGTAAGGATGTGATAGAGTGGCAAAAAGGGGCAATAGTGTTTGGCTGTGCCCATGGTCATACGGTGAATGAAGTTGCTGGATTTGTTGGTGTTTCGATACGGACTGTTCAACGTGCCTACAAGCAGTGGTGTAATACACGTAATCAAGGAAGACGACGTCAGAATTGTGGTCGGAAAAAGATCCTGCATGAAAGGGACCAAAAACGTGTTTCACGACTTGTCATTCAAAATCGCTTCCAAACCCGACAGGAATTGCTTCAGTTTATAAATGAAGGTCCATCCCAACCTGTTAGTGAGAGAACATTGCGACGGGAGCTGCATACAATGAACATTTGGAGTTGAACATCTCGTAAGAGGTCATTGCTCACACAGGCTGCGCGACTTAAGAGGGCTAGAAGTCACCGAACATGGACAGTTGTTGACTGGAGGAATGAAATATGGTCTGACGAATCACGTTTTTGCCTTTATTCAAAAGACTCGCGTCGTCGAGTGATACGAAGAGCAGATTAAGCATTTCATTCTGACTGTGTGCAAGGTCAGGTTCAGGTCGAGGGTGGGTCTGTCATGTTTTGGGGGTGCTTTTCTTACTATGGATTGTGTCCCCTTACTGAGGTGGCCACTAGCATGAACCAACAAGTTAATTTGAACATTCTGGATTATTAGATGTTGCCTTTCAATCAACATCTTCATGAAAAGTGATGTTTTTCATGATTTCTCTAAGGGTGACTAATTTTTTGTCCGGTGTGCTTACTTTCCGATGAATCTTATATGCTGAGCTAAGAAATCAATCACGAGACTATCAAAGGACTAATAAACCTGTAAATAAAGCGGTTTTTGATTAACCATGGTTTCCGACGTTTCCTTACTTTCTGAAATTTTCAAGTTTCAGAATGTTACCCACCTGATTCTCAATAATATAGTTCATAATCAGATATCAAATTTTATGTTTCATTAGTTAGTAATTTATGCGAACTTTGTTTAACTATGAATTAACACTTCCTTTCAAAATGAATAAATTTTCCTTTAATATTTCTTCAGTCAAAAATTTTACTTCACTTAAACTTTAAATTTAATTGCATTTTAATTTTGAATCAAAAGTTTTTAGAGTTCATTAACAGAATAACTGTTCATTGAATTTCCTATGCTTTTTAAAATTAATTTTCTCTAAACTCATTTATGCTATGCTTTGGGGATTGAATAAGTCATGCTACTATCTTAACACTATACAACTTAACTCTGATTAATTATTCTAGGTCTACAAAATAAAAATAAAAACATTTATTTCTCCACTTATGTCAAAATATCAGAGTAGCTTAAGAGAAATGCACTTAAATTTATGCAAGTCAAGTTCTAAAATTTAATGTTTGCTCTCTTTGAAAATATTAAAGTAAGACATCTAGCAATCACTTATGTACGCAAAAGACAATAAGTCAGAACACTATATTTAAAGA
Organism: Parasteatoda tepidariorum; assembly: GCF_982258835.1. Classification (NCBI taxonomy): domain Eukaryota; kingdom Metazoa; phylum Arthropoda; class Arachnida; order Araneae; family Theridiidae; genus Parasteatoda; species Parasteatoda tepidariorum. Next base: position 26,816,600 of record NC_141761.1, read on the forward strand.
AGGATAAATTTCTTAGTGACAAAAACTAAAAACATTACGCTTTAGTAATAAATTTTATTAAATTCAAAATTCATAAAATATACATTAATTTTTGGGTTTAAGCCAAATATACAATAACATTTAATGCTGCAATTTCAAAATACAACAATATGCAACATCTTTTTGGTCTTACAATAAAGACCTGGATGCAAAATTTGCCAACTGCAATTTTCGTAAAGAAACTAGTATAAAACTTTTCCACAACTTCAATATTAACCCTTTCTCCTATTTTTATTAAATGATTTTGATTAAACTTTTCGTCATGGTTTGTTTGAATCCTTATTTTTAACTTAATAGCAGTTAAAAGATTTTGTTACATTATGGAATACCAACAGTTTTATTCTAGTACAGATGTGTAAAATATAAAAACAATTACAACAAATTTGCTTTAAAAAGAAAACTAAACTATATGAATTATAGTACTGAATTAAGAATTTTTTTTTTTAAAAAAAAAAAGCCTTTAAAATGTACCAAAGTTGCAAAATCCAGGTTTTAATTTGGAAAAAAGTTTTCTAAACTGCATCCAGCACAATGTCATTTTGTACAAAAAAATTTTCCAGATTTAATTAAACTTATATTTTATACAAATTTTATTTATATTGTTTGTTGCCATAATTTTGTTATTCTAAATTACTGCTCAGTGTACATTAATGAATAAGCTTAAATTTATATTCTACAATCGAAAAGGCTGCAATCATTGAGATTTAACGTTAAACTTTCGACGCAGTACGACGAAATTGTTCCACAGCAGAAACTTGCAGGCACAAATCGAAAAGTTCCGAAACGGCTGAATGAGTGTGAAACACGAAGAGAAAGCAGAACAGCCGTCTACCACCTCCACTTCATGCTCCACACTTCCCCAGACGTTACGAAACTTCCGATCCACACCTGCACACTTTCCTGTTGCAGATCGATGTCCCCGTAATGCACAAAAAGCATCCGTCGAATGCCAGTTCAAAGCAGCATTTTAATGAATTAAATTTCAAAATTTTTAAAACGTTCATTATTCATATTACACTCTTGTAAACTGTTACAGGAAGTTTTCGAATCTAATATTTTGTTTCAAAAAATTTACTTTATTATGCTGAATATGTGCTTGAAAATTTTGCTTCTTTTAAGGCGACTGCCTGGGTACGATGAAATTTTTTTTAAAAATTAATTTTTTTAAAAAAACATATGTGTTATTGGTTCATGTGTGACATAAAATGATATAAACAAGAAGAAATATTTTTGAATATCGCATAGTTTTTAAAATATTTGAAAAATTAAGCCTAAAATGAGCGAAATTTAGAGCTTACGCCAGACACCATACACTTAATTTAAATGAATAAAATACAATTTCTTTTTCTGTACAGATTATTTTGACCCTTATCTGTGTTCTGAACTAAAGGTTTATGGAAATTTTAAAAATTACCCAAATTAAGTGCTAAAATCTAGAAAAACAGCAATCTTTTCATTTTTTTCAATAGTTTTTTATGTTTATATACCTGTAACATGACCAAATATTTAAATTGAAACTTAGTTTTAGTTCAAAACACAGTATATATAGTTTATAACATTGTTGCCAAATTTCATAAGAAAATTTCCATTAGTTTTGGAGTATGAGTGTCTGGCGTGAATCAAAGTATTGAAAAATACAGTTTTTCAGAAAACGCTTTTAAAGATTTACTTAAACAAAAATAGTTACATAGACTTATTCAACAAGCTTTAATTTAATAATATTTGTAGTTCAGCCCTTTATGTAGCTCTTGCTTTTTACAGTTTGAATTTTAATCCATTATCTTTTTTTTATGACAAATTTTCTATTGAGCGACAAACAGTAACTCGAGCCCGCGATTTTCTTTTTTTCAAAATATTAGTTATGTATGCAATAATTCACAGCAAATTACCACCAAACTCCTTCTAAAACAGTTTTGGGTTGTTAGAATCAATTGGCAAACAATACCTAAGTCATTTTAGAATGTAGTATAGTTAAATATTTATATTTTTTCACAAAACAGGCAAAAATGACGCGTTAATTTTCGCTGTATTTTGTATACACAACTACATGATTAAAAATATTAGCTTCATACAACACACTAATATTATTTTTAACTTTATTTCAAACAAAAACTGTATTATTTTAAAATAAACATTATAAGATATGCTTTTCTTATGAAAACACAAAATTTTACAGTACATAATTTTGAAAAAAGATTTACTATGTTAGCATATTTGTTTACTATAACTAAACAGTGAAATAAAAGTACTTAAATAACAATAAAAAGTACTTAAATAACAACTAAAACTACCGTCAATTTAATATTAAAGCTTTTTTTAATAAGATTTGGCAAATTTGAACGCTAAATAAATCATAGCAAACAGAAAATATAAATATCAAAATTGATGCCTTTCAATTTCGCTTCCTTTAAAAAGTTTATACATAATTTGTTGCCAGATGCGTTTAATTAATATTATATAAAAAAATTAACAAATATTAATATTTTTAATAGCGTTACAAGCAAAAAAAAATTCTTATTGGCTCAAAACTACATTGTTTACAATTAATTTTTAAGTTTTCAGTGCACTTCCGGTGTTTCATAATCTCACTTCCGGTTTCAAAATCAGCTATAACTTTGCTTCTAATTATAGAAATTTTAAAAACAAAGCATTTTTAGAATCCTAAGAGTTCATTCTTTTCAAAAATGCAAAAAACAGAAATTCGAATTATTTGATGAAATCGGTCATTTTAAGGCAGGCAGATACCTTAATGCCGTCTGTTCATGAACTTTGGCATTTTAATATCTAATATTTAAAAGAAAAATATTTTATTTTCATTGAGCTGAATACATTCTAAATTTTTTTATTTAAATGCAGTCTCATCATGAATTTTGGCATTTTAATATCTATGTTATGAATACGTGAAATTTCGGTTGCGTTTTCAATACATTGTATAAAATGAAAAGACAATTTGAGAACAAATTAAAGCATGAAGTCCGTTTAGTTTAAATTCGATAAAAATCCGCAAAATTGTGATTTATACAATTTTAATCGTTAGTCTTACTATTTAATGCAATATTAGATGTCAAAGAAACATTATAAAGGGACTTTAAAAATGACGGTAAGTCTAAACTAGTTTCAGTTAGTCTTTAATTTAAATAATGGAATATTTAAGGTTTTTATGTAATAAAAAACGGCGAGGAATCGATATATTGCCAATAGAACTTAATATACGCAGTTAATTTTTTATTTATAAAATTTTTAATTTACCTCTGTCTGGAACGGTAGTGCTGTTCTTATCGGTAAGCATTCCGCACATACCTTAAATTAAAATACAATACTTTTAATTACCCACAACTTAGGGTTCGCAATTATTTTCCCGTCACATTTCTAGAGTATTATTTAAACTGTTATATTTGCCAGTATCCTATTTGGAACCTGATCGTATAGTAAAAGTTAGGATATATTTAAAATTGTGTAAGTACTTAAAGTCATATAGAGTGACTTTAAAAATTTCATTGCAAAAACTGAGCTTGCTTATCAACGGGAAATTAGAAATCTGAAAACATTTTATTTTTATTATTATATTTGAACGTATCCTCATTGTTTCAGAATTCCGAGAGCAAATGTGTTATTACCGAATTGTCACCTTTGCTACATAGGGGAAAAATGTATTTCCTAAATTTCAGTTGGCAACTTCCTTACAAAGTATACTTATAACTTAAGTATTTTGGATATGGGCTTAAGATTTGAAAGTAGTTATATAAAAAATTGGGATAAAATGTACTGCAGATATCTAACGGATTTCAGTATTTCTTAATTTAAATTAGAAAACTCACTTCTGAAGTTCGTCTCGTTAAGGAAACACGATATTTCAAAAAACATTCCATTAAATTTTTTTTAAATAATTTAACACAGATTTTGACTGAGAACAAACAAATAAGCATAAAAATTTAAGTAGGACAAAAATTAGGAATTACAACTTTATTGTATTTGATAATTTAAGATTTCCCTCAAATTTAAATTACGAGATACAAAGTAGAAATTTTGAGCAAAAAATCGCTCTTTACACTTTCATTGTGCCGTACATTTAAGTACCATTTAATTAATCCATACATCTAGACAAAAGATACTTGATGTGATAACTGAAGTTTGTAAGGAGAGTTCATTTTGAAACCTGTTACGAATTTACAATATTAGACAAAATTCCAATCTTAACAAATTTATATCTGGGTAAAATTTAAAGCATATTTTAAATAAGGGTGAAATGAGTAAAGTAACGCAATCGAAATTTTTGTCACTAACTGTTACTACTTTATGATATTATAATCATCTTTTTACCGAATTAAAATAGAACTACTTTGATTGTCTTAAATATTTTAGATTACAAAATAACTAAAATTAGCTTCAAAAAATTCTTTTGCAGATTAAGGTTCAAGTTGGACAAGGTTTGCGTTTGGTTAAAAGTTATAAATGTAATATTTTCAACGAACTCTATGTTGCAGATCTCAGATTTGAAAATCCCCTATAACGCAATATTAAAAATTCCTCCTTATTTTACTTCATAAACGGACATCGGAATTTAAAATTTGGTTCAACTTGTTTAGATACATTTACTATATTTAATTTTAAAATTTTAAATCTCGTGTATCGTGTATTGTAGATGAATTAAATGAACTAGCAGATTTCAATTACGTAATTTTGCTTCGTTGGGAACTAGTTTGTTATAAGCTAGATTAAAGCTATAAAACCGTGAAAAATAAATTGAAATAATCAAATTCTAAAGTAAAATAAGTAAGGGGTAAATTCTTTAATTTGTTGCAAAATCATTAAAATTAACATCTAGAAACGGAACTAGACTGAATATTCGAAAAATTAAATAATTTAGTTACTTTTAACCAAAATTTATAAAATGTAATCATTATATAATCAAAGTAAAAATTAAATTTATGGAGAAAATTTTATTTTCTGGAATTAAACACAAGATGAAATTCCCGGGCTATTTCATACCATGTTTTATTCCATTTACAAAAAATTACTCCGATAAATATTTCTCATAATCTGAAAACTTCCAAAACTATTTTCACCCCTTCAGTCATATTACATTAAATTTTATCAAGTTTTATATTAAAACATTTCGTTACTTTAACACACTACATCATTAGAATAAGTATTTCTTTTGCATTGCTTGATTGGTATCTAAAAAAGTACTTACTGTAACATAACATTTGCACTACTTACATGGACTGCATAGATCATTTTATATTTGATGCATAGTAACAACATTTCATAACATATATTCTTCGCAAGTTAAATTTACTAGTTTCATATCCTGGGATCTACAAAAATACAACATTTCAAGGAATCAGTATCGATTTTTAAGAGCCAAGAATGCTTTCAAATATAAAATAGCATAAAAGCGTTTTGCTTTGGTGTAGCATTCTGGGCCAGCTGTAGTTTTTTTAGAAACAATAGAGACCAGACGCCCGATATTTCTGATAGTTGTAGATCCCTGATATGTAACTTTACTGACACTTCTAAATACTTCTCGATGTTTAGATTATTAGTATTAATGTTAGTGTTTAGTAAAAGTCAAAGCATTTAGTAGTGTAACAGCGTTGCTGATACCAGTTTAAAATACCTGCATCAAAACCACATACTTACTGTAACAATTGGTTTTCCAAAATACTTACATTCATTTTATTACTCGCCGTTTTGGTAGTTTCTTATCAAGTATAAAATTAAATACTAAAATATTGTATCGATGTTTCACAAGCAATGCGAAAGAAATAAAATATTCCACAGTAAATAAAAATAATTTCGATTTCATGAATACCATTTTGAAAAAAAATACTGAGTCTTATACCTTTTCTTCCTAATCTTAAGAATTATTAACTAGTTTCTCAAATTACAATTCCCGATAAAATAACAATACTTATTTCACTTTTTAAAATTAAATCCTCTTAAACTATTTTCAGATTACGATATTAGCTAATAAAAATACAAGTACAGTCAGCAAAAAAAAAAAGATATCACCCTGAATAACTTTTGTTCTAATGATCGGATTTTCACGATCTAAGTGTCAATCTTAATGGTTCCCGGGGGTGACCTCAAATATGCTAATTAATTAGTGCTAACTATTAATTAAGTTACGAAATCAGACACAAAAACGTACTTTCTCTGAATAAACATGTATTTTTTTTTACATATTTGGATTCCTGACCTTCAAAATAGGGGGGGTAGACAAAATATCGAAAAAAATGGGTTGTAAATTAGGTGGCAATAAGGATTTATATATCTGGCGATGGTTTAAAAATATGCCAAATTACCTCGCCATAGAAGGGGAAATAATTTATAACAACCATAAAGAAATTGAATGAATGACAAGATGGGAAAAGATAGTGCTTCTCGTTGCTAAGCAACCAAAAGAATTTTTCGCGTTGCTTTCTGGGCTTTTTTTTTTTTTTTTTTTTTTTTTTTTTTTAAATCTCCTTTAAAAAGGAAATTTAAATAAATTAATAAATTATTTTTGATTCTCCAAGATTACAGAATCTTTGAATTTTTATCTGACATTATTTATTTTTTTAAAGCTGTTTTAATGTAATTTGTATGACAGTTTTGAATTAAAACCAAATTTTCATAAGTTATCATACATTTATGAAGAGTTGTAGGGTTAAATGCTTTTGCCCCTCACTTCGAGTTTCTTAGGAAAGGAAAAAAAAAAGCGATCAAGCAAAGGTGGACCTGAAAAAAGATAGCTATTCTGATGCATAATTGCAAAATTTTATAGAAATCACGGTATTTATTTTCGATAAAATTGTAAAACTTAATAAATGTTATATGGCCAGCGATTTTGTCCCTTTTTTTTTGTTAGTTGAAACCAGCTTACGCATTCTTGTAATTTTTACATTTTATCTTTGAAATTTCAATCTCGAAAGACATGCATGAAGTGACGCATAGTCCAAAGAATCTAAGTTAAATAGTTGTAAGGCCGATTATTACGAAAACAATTAACTACTCTGGTTCAATGAAACAATTACAGTAAAACTTGTGTAAGTTGACCACTTCATGTGCATTGTTTTAGTGGCCAACGTAGACAAGTGGTCAACTTATAGAAGGGGTGGGACATTGCTTACTTTTTCGCTTCCTACATGTTGCTATACATTTAAATTTTTTTTTTACTTGACTTAAAAATTTGATTTAGCAAATGGCCAAATGAATATCTCAAGAAATGTGTTTAAACCTAAACGAACTTCAATTTGTTACACAGAAATAATTTAATATTTAACTAACTTTAAAAAAAAATTATTTTGTTAGTTATGCATGTGAAGTGTTTAATAAAAATAATTTCTTAAAATATCAGAACACGAAAACATTGAAAATTTTAACAAAACTAAATTATTTTAACACTTTGAAATTTATTCTGTTATTACTACACATACAAGCCTATTTGCTCACTATTGCAACTGGAAGAGCAACTTTTCAACCAACACACCTGTTTTCAATGAATGAATGAAAGAAATGGTCAAAAGCTGACTCCCTACAGTTTCCCCAGATGGTCAACTCACAAAAAGGTTTAGATTAGCTTTTTACACTATTTCACCAAACAAGTGAAATATTAACATACATTGCAAACTGACAGAAAATTTTCTGAATTTTTTTTCTGGTCAACTTATGAGGGCTTTAGAATAGAATTTCATAATACTCCTAGACAAAATTAACTTATTTCAGTGGTCAACATACAAGATAGACAGGTGGTCAAGTTACAAAGGTTTTGCTTCTTTATTATGTAGGAAAATTTCCGTTCTTGATAATTGAGGTCAACTTATTCAGGTGTAAAACTTACAAGTGTGGTCAACTTGGCAGGTTTCACTGTATAAATAAATCATTAATATTTTTGTTCTTTTATTACGAAATATTAGGAGAAATTTGTATACATAATTTCTTCAAAACGTGTGTTAAAACTATGATTATAAGTTATTTAAGAAGAAAAAAGTCAAATGGAGTAAAAGAACAATTTTTGAGATGATGATTCTAAAAATAGCACGTTTTTCAAATCTTTTTACAATTTTTTATTTTAGTAGTTGTTTAACAAAACAAGGCATATCGAACATTTTCCTGATATAGCAATATTTTTTTGAACTGTGCAAAAGTTGAGAAATCATACAAACAACTTTTAAAGAAAATATTTTCAACTTTTTAAGACAAAAGGGTAACTTAAAAGGGTTAGCGCACAAGATTAACTTTGAATGTTGAATTAAAATTGCATGCCCATAGTTTTTTGTTCATTTAAAAAACAAAACAATCTGTTAAATTTTTCCCCTGTGCGCACATACGCATTTACTTTTCATTACTCGAATAAATAAGAAGCAATAAAAAAAAAAAAATTAATAATTTATCTTCATTTTTCGTAAACAATAGTATTTTTAGTAAATAGTCAGCTGTTCTGCTTCGAATGATATTGTGTGTGATCAGTAGAATATATTTAATTTCTTAACAAGATTTAATTCTCAGATAGCTGGCAATAATTCTAAGTTTTCTTTCAATAAGAACTTAGCAATAATTTAAAAAGTTATTTTATTTTAAAGAAAAACATAAATTAAAGTACTTAAATGATTAATTAGTATATTATTGGAAAAATATATACATAATAGAATTTTAAAAAAATTGCATTAAAATTCAATAAAAAAGTTAGAAAAATAATTCTGCGAAACACGCACAGACAGGTAATTTACAAATTTATTTTAAGATTAAGGCGATATATAAGATGTAAAGAAGTTTTAAAAAACTCTACTCTAAACTCAGCTGCACGACAGCCCATGGAGGGCCAAGGCCTACTGTGCCCACCTCAGTTTTCTAGACCTAGGGCTCTGGGGTGCAGGAGCAGATGTTCCGGTCAGGTGGTCAGCCGAACGCGGAACCCCCAGTGTTTAGTTCCCAATCATGCTTGGTATTTATTTATCGACCCACTGAAGGGATGAAAGGCTGAGTCAGCCTTGCCCGGCCCGAGGAACGACATCGCGAAGCGCTACCGCTCAGCCACCGGGCGAAGTTTTAAGATGATTAAAAATGTTGACTACGCATTCGTATTAATAATTATAAAATATATATTCAAGAAATTGATAAATATATTATTCAAAATCTATGCATACGTATGTATATTATTGAAATTGTATCAGTTATTGAAAAAGAAAATCAAAAATTAAAAAATAATCACATTAAGTAAGCACAATCTGGTGCATAATCATATTCTATCAGATGCACGCCTTTATAAAACCAGACATTCGTTGAATAAAGTGTTTTTTATTCAAAATGTTTTATTCATAATTTCTTTACTGAATTACAAATAAATTATTAAATGACTAAAAAGAAACATCGTATTTTATAGTTTGAAAGAAATAAAAATAAAAAGATTAGCAAACGATTATTAGCGAAAAAAATATGAATGAAATTTTACACTACGCGCGAAGTCAAGTTCCTCGCAAGTTTATCACATTTTAATATTAATCGCCCCATTTAATCATTTTTTTATTGTCGCCAAATTATTTTTTTAAAAATAATTAATTTTAATTTTTTTCAGATTCTAATAAATAAAAACAGTTGAAACTTTAGATTTTTCTATTGAAAAATATGTAGATTATTATGGTATAAAAAAATTCATACCTTATAATTCAATATTTTTTCATCCTCACTTTAATTAAATAATAAAAAATAATAAATAAATATTAAAAATTATTTTTTTCATGAAATTATCTTTGGGTAAATGAGTTTTATGAGTGGGTGCAATTTTTTTTTGAATTGCTTCATTAGTTTTGAAAATATGACTGAAAACGCAAAAAGCGAAATTAACATTAAGGGGTACGAACTTTGGATCGCTCTCCTGACCAAACTATGGGGACCACATTTCCCAGATTGCGGCTACCCCCTATATTTTGAAGGTCAGAAATCCAAATATGTAAAAAAAAATACATGTTTATTCAGAGAAAGTACGTTTTTGTGTCTGATTTCGTAACTTAATTAATAGTTAGCACTAATTAATTAGCATATTTGAGGTCACCCCTGGGAACCATTAAGATTGACACTTAGATCGTGAAAATCCGATCATTAGAACAAAAGTTATTCAGGGTGATATCTTTTTTTTTTTGCTGACTGTACACTACTTTTGAAAGTGATAAATATAAAAACTTTAAAAATTAAGTTTCGCGTATTAAGGTCAGATAACATAAAATATTTCATTTAAAAACATTTTTCCCCAAATATTCAATCTTAAAAATGAGCCTGAATTTTCCTTCACAAAATTTAATATTAAAAATGAAACGCTTATTTGACTTTTTTTAAATTGATCACATTAAATTAGAATTTGATTAAAATCAAAAAAATATTATCAATATTACTTTTAAAAAATTCCTGTCAATATATTTTATAATATTTTGTTTGAAAATATACTTAACAGAAAAATTTATTTCTCTCAGAACTCTGAAAATTTTTTCCTCCAAAAATTAAGAAATCAAATTACGCGGTGTTGAGTATCATATGTAAGGTTTAATTATGGACTGATTCTAATGAAAATTATATTTGTTTTTTTATTTATATTTGTGTGCATGCATCCTCAGAAGGCAAGCAATAAGTAAAGTACATTTTAAACGAAACATTAAGACCGAAAATTATTAATATATTCCATTTAATAAATAAGTTTCATAAAAAGTAAGATAAAAATTCATTGAAAAGGAATATGGATGTAGAGCTTTAAAAATTTCTATGTTAAGAGTAACACGACACCCAGTTCGAATTATTAATTTATTCTATTTTAAATTAAAATACTATTCAGGTTAATGTAAAGTAAACTTAATTAACTGGATTTATGAATATTAACTTTTTTAGCAACGAAGAATATTTAATGAACAAGATCATAAAATGTTTGCTTCAGAAAATAGTTCGTCAAAAATACAATCCAGTTTACCACTTAAAAACTATATCCTGAGATTATAAAGTATATTTTTACACTGCGTAGAAAGAATAGAATTTGGAGCTTTCATCAACTTCAGTTAACACAAACGGTCCCTTTTTTAAAAAATAAATATTACAATGTCTAGATACGTTTTATTTTTGTCCAATATAATTCACATGCATGAGATTTTCAAAGATTCTTTGAAAAATAAATCGTAGCAAATTTTGTGTAATAATGCCTTAAAAGGTAAAATACTTTAATATTAATTAGCATGTGAAAGCCGTCACAAATAGATTTGTAGATATGAATCTAACATGTTTATCGGTATAGGATATTTTTCTTTTAAAAGACTAAAATTTGCACCTACACTCATAGTATTAAAAACAAATCAAGTATTTCTTAAAAACTCCCCGAAATATTTAGTTTGATAGAAATTTCAACGGGATCCCAAAATCATATGTTAACACGCGATATTTTTTGAAGCTGGACAATATTGATATCTACTTAGGCAAAAAGTTTTTAAATAATTATACTTGGAAAAAATTTTGCGTATACTACTAAAAGTATTTGTTAGTGGTTGGCTGTTTATTAAATTTATTTATTAGCTTTTATTTTAAATTATTTCAGGAATAGAACGAAGTTTTAATTTCTAATATGATATTTAAACCCACACAACACCAGGTGACTATTCAGTAACAAACCATGTAACATCCGAAACTATCACAGTAAAATTAAAGATTTGGTATATTTACAATTACTGATCATCCCTAGAACGTGGAATTTGTATATAATTTACTGCATTGCTTTGAAAAGTCATTTCTCATAAAAATCTATCGCAGTTTTGAAACATACAGTAAATTTGTTATTTATCAGTTCAATTTGAAGATGTTGGAATTTTCTTTAAATAAAATTTTGAGGGACTTAGAACTTTAAAATACTCGTAGATTTGTTGAATACATTAAAAGTTCACAAATATAACATTCTATCGTTGTTGCGTAGAGTTTCCTATTAGCGATAAACAAAATACGAGTAACGTGTAAAACCAGAATTAAAAATCTCAGCCTCCACATTTCTAATCGTATAAAAATTTCAATAGAAACTAGGGGATCAAAGCATTGGTTTTCTAATTACTCTTACTAAAATTATTTATGTTAATAATTTTATCATGCAATAATGTGTCCTCAATTTAAAAATTAAAAATAAATGTAATTAAAAATATTTTGAAAAATAAGTTGTAACAAAAACTGCATTCAATATAAACCTTAAAAAGAGCGGCTAACTTCAAAGCTAGAAAATTAAAGAATTTTTACCTAAATTTTAACACAAAACAGCAAGGGAGACTTTGAATATAGCATGATAAAAAATTGTGTTGCATAAATCACTCATTTCCAACAATGATTATCAATGATTTTTAAGTTTTAAAGTATTTCAAAACATTTAATTTCGAGAGAACAAGAAATAACCCATTATTGATATAGAAAAAGGGGACTGTCTTGGGAGGATTGTAAGCTATTGTCATAGCTACTGTTATAATTGTTGGAGACATTCTAATAAAGTAGTGATGGAGGCACCCACTGATACCTAAAAGAAAGAAAGAACATTTATGAACACAAAGGAGTGCGTTCAATTTACTTATGCCCAGCAACAAATTTGAGTTGTCAAAGAAATGTCTACTATTTTTTTCTTTTTCTAATTTCTAACATTCAAAAAATCATTAAATTTTTTTATTATGTTTTGTTGCACCTGTTGGAATAAGTGTTAATGTTCAGATTAAAAGGGAACTGCTAAATTAGAAAAGATTTCATTCTAGACTAAAGTGACCACATTTTCATTGAGACAAAGCGGGACAAATGGGATGAAATGAGAATTACAATTTAGTTATATATATATTTTATTGTATACATTCATATACTTGTACAAAAATGTACTTATTATTAACTATTGGTAACTATAAAAATATTTGTAAAAAATAATAATTTGAACATCATGATTTTTAATCAAATTAAATTTTTTATTTAAAAAAAAGTATGATTTTCTTTCACGGTCATATTTTAGATCTGAGTGAATACTTAGCAATAGATTCGGATCATCTATTAAAATGTCGTGAAATATTTCACATGAATTGGTCAAATTATATTTTACGCTTAAAATAGATTTTTAAAGTTTTAATGTTCAACTGCGTTGTTTCAGTTGTCCATATTTTATTGATACTAGAAAAAACATGTTCTGTTGCTACATTTGTTCCTGGAAGGGAGAGCGCGAATTCTACAATTTTCAAAATATTTTGATAAGGAATATTATTCTGTTTAAAATGAAGGAATAACTCGGTCCATTTTTTGTCTGTTTCCACATTTGCAGATAACCAACATTTAATTTTTTCATCTGTAACATTTCATATGTTAAAATTTTTCTTTTTTAAAATAGTACTTACTGAATCAAAAATTATTTGTGAAGTTTCACTCGGCAATGAAACAAAATCTAATATTCTATACTTAATTCCTGTTTCTGGATCAAAAAACCTAACAATTGTTGGAAATAATTTTAAATCCTTGTGGTTGGAAGCATCAGAATTCATGGATATAAATGCGCATTTTTCTAATTCTTTTTGCAATTGTGAAAACGAATATGATGAAAAAATATTACAAATAATTGTTTCGGTTTTTGTCCTTGCACATGCATATTTTTTGTCGTACAATGTTTTGATCATTTGCGACGTAGAATTCATTGATCTGAAACTTTGATTTCGAGATCAAGGTTTATGGCGTGGAAAGCAAATAGCCCTTCCGCTAGTGCTAGCTGTTTTTCCGTGTTGCAATTGAAATTCTCTGCTTAGCTCTTCATTAAATTTGCATTCTCTTTTTTTACTCATCTTTTATTCTGTGGGTAAATACTAGAAATGAATAAAAAATTTACTACAAAGGCTAAAAAAGAGTATTAAATTTTGCCTTATTGACCGTTACGCTGTGGCGACTATTGCTCTACCACTATCTTCGTCAATCAAATAATGAGTCAAACCGAACGTCAAATTGAAAACAACAAACTGCACTGTCTGCCCTTATCTGAATTAAGCCGAGACGTAACGACAATGATCGAACACCACCGAGTAAATCTAACTCGGTACATTGCCTAATTTAGTTTACTCTGCATGCATTTTACGTGCTTTTTTAAATGTATTTTTTATTTCTTTATATTCATCATAATACTTAATAAATAATAGGTAATATATTTTTACAGTACATTTAAAATAAGAAATGCAGATATTTTCTAAAAAGCGGGACATTTTTAAAAATCGGCGGGACGCGGGACAGTCCACTAAAAAGCGGGACTGTCCCGCCAAAATCGGGACGTGTGGTCACTTTATTCTAGACACATTTTTTGCTTCTAACCAAGGCTGAAAAAGCTGCTCCTGATATTTATGCTATGTATGAAATGGGTATCATAGCATAAAGAACAGGTTAAGATTGATTTGCTAAACTTAAAAATGAAAATTCTACCCTCAAAAACGAACCTTACTCCGGTCGTCCAGTTGAGTTAGATAAAGAGCAAACTAAAATAGTTAAATATTCGTGTCCAACGAACAGACGTTGCAGAAAAGAAAAGAGTTTCCTAATTTTTTTAAAAACAATTTTGACGGAAGCTCAGTTACCAACCAATATAATTGATTGCAAAATAAACTAGAAAATTATAATCCAGGTTATGGATATTCTACGTTGGAAGTGATAATTCCAAAAAGTATACTTCTGTAAATAATACTAAGAAACAGTAATCTAAAAATGTTTTAAAAAGTCCGGGTTAAGAAAATTTCAATTTTTTTTTAAAAAAAAGTACGAAGTCTATTTTAGAACGGGGTAGAGACTGCATAATCAATGAAAAGCAACGATAGATTAAAACTAAAAACATTGTTTACATCTCTTATAACTTATTTCTAGAAATAAAATCTTACTAACCCTTCAAGACGTTTACTTAGATATACCATATGTAATTAATATCTAATAAAAGAATGAAAATTTTACCCAGTGTTATAATTGAGTCAAGTATCTATTTTAAAAATGCATGAATAGTAAAGAAAAAAGCTCAATCAAAAATTAAAAAAATGTGGATTCGGAAAATTATTTCAGTTATTCTAAAAAGTATATAGAAGGTTCAGTCAACTTGGCATAAGTGAAAGAAGATTCTATCAATGAATTAAAATTTGATAAATAAAATTCTCTTACTGATAGGAACTGCTCTCAAGCCAGTCCAGTGATTGCGTGACTCCCAGTCGGTAAGCCAGTCCAGTGATTGCGTGACTCCCAGTCGGTAAGCCAGTCCAGTGATTGCGTGACTCCCAGTCGGTAAGCCAGTCCAGTGATTGCGTGACTCCCAGTCGGTAAGCCAGTCCAGTGATTGCGTGACTCCCAGTCGGTAAGCCAGTCCAGTGATTGCGTGACTCCCAGTCGGTAAGCCAGTCCAGTGATTGCGTGACTCCCAGTCGGTAAGCCAGTCCAGTGATTGTGGGACTCCCAGTCAACAATACAGTCTTAAATGCGTGGCTTTAATTTCAGTAGATGCAATAGCCAATTAACCTATAATGACACAGCAATATTTAGAATTTTAAATTTCACATAAATTAAAAAAAAAATTTACGGAAAAGAAAAACAAATTATTCACAGACTTAAAATTTTACTAAAATCTTGAATTTAAAATAAGCAATCTCATATACGACCAGTTTTTATAGAATTTAATTTGCAGGTAACTTGAGAAACTAATATAAGATAATCGAAACTATTTTACACAAGTGTAGTTTAACCACTTGCAGATTAAACTGCTTTGCTGATGTCTTGAAATTTTTAGTGATTTCTAACTTTTTTTTTTTTTTTTTTTTTTTTTAGGCCCAATCGCATTAATAAATCTGTTCTCGACGGTGAATACGTATTTATTTTTACGAATGTAGGATCAATATTTATCATAAACAGTAGGGGAGAGTGGGGTCAATTGTAACAGGGTACGATTGTAACAGAGCAAATATTTCGAGTGTCTGGTTCTAGATTCGGTTCCTACGTGGCGCACTAGGTGTATTTAATAAATCTACATGTACACCCCTGCTGGCAACCATTTTTATGTACTTTTGAAAGAGTTATATCAGAAAAGATATTTTCACGCTACGTAAGTACTTTTTTTGGTGTTAGAATATTATATTGTAACATAGTAATTTTGTTTAAACAAATAAAAATTATTAACCGAATATGTAAGTGGACACCTTAATTAACATTTTAAGAAAAAAAATTAGTTTTGTTAATTAGCAAGCATTGTTTTTAACAAATGAAGCTGAAATGGCGACTTGGGGACGATTGTAACAATAAGTAAAGGGACGACTGTAACAGCTGAAAATAAATAATCTTATGTTTACAAACCATTACTTAACTCTTTAAGAACCACCAATAGCTTCCTATATCATTTATATTATGTTGCATGTGCATTATTTCATTTGTTACCTTTCACAGCATAAATTAAAATTTTTAACCCCTTAAAGTTAAAAGTTTAACCCTTTAGGTCTCTGCTCATTATTATTTTTACTCCTAAAATATCATTACTATTTTGATCAATAAAAAAATATATCACAACTTTGATAATATGTATAATTAACTATGTTTTAGTTGAATTTATGAACTGTTACAATTGACCCCGTAAGTGGGGACAATTGTAACAAGTGCGCGACTGTCAGAAATTGTTAATCACTAATATAATAACATTTAAAATAAGGTATTTATTTTTTTTTCTAGTAGAGGATAGTCTACTTTACTCGTCTGTCAATTAATACTAATAATATATTGGATTCTTTGTTAGTTAAAAATAGTTAAGCAAAAAATGTTACAATTGACCCCACTCTCCCCTACTTATGCTATTAAATTAAAAGTAAATTTTTTTTAAAATTTCAAATTTTTGGACCTTTTATTCATGAACATAAAAAATGAATGCTGACCAAACTTCATTAAACATCGTTCGACATGTTTAAAACACTTCCGTGAGAAAAACAGAATATGAATTTAATTAAATTCACTCTGATGAATTCTTCAAAAGATTACAATATCTAAGAAACATAATCAAACATAATTAATCTTTAATTTCACTAAAACTGTCTCTTATTGAACAAAAAAGCACTTTTAGATATATTTATGCAGCTTAATATTTCCTCTTTAATTTTAAAAATTAAAATGTTGCAATTTCTTTAAAAATAGTAAATTTTTAATAAAAGAAAATTTTAAAGCACTGCATATTTTGTTCTACACTACCAAAATGTCTATAGAGCAACAAAGATACACTTACCAAATATAACTGAAGCTGCCGTAGCTTAAATTTCTAAAATCCAGAAGGTTATTCGTAAGAGAGAATGAAGGTAATAATGCTCAGTTATCCAAACTACAAAGAGATTGCTACGTGGCGGCTGGATAGCTTAAATAGATTTTTATCTCATGGTCACAGTTATATTACTTGTGTTAGTCATTATTAACGAAAGATAATTTAGAAGCAATGCAGTGCTTCAGAATTCGAATCGTAACATAATCAATTGTATAACAAACAATCTGGATATTTGTATTGAAGTTGCCATAAGAGTATTGCTCCTTTACCAAATGTTCCGAAGGATAAAGATAGCGAGTTCAGTTTTTTTATAATCTGTATTCCAAATTTTAGAAGTACCATGAGGAGGTATGCTCTTTACTACTTTAATCCTACCAACAAAACTAATTTTACAAGAAACAATAAATTTCTTAAAGTCATTCTTAATAATTTAGATTTATGTAATTAATGAAAAGTCGTACCACATTAATTTTTTACTGAAGAATAAAAGCCAGAAAATTCTGGGAGTGGAAAGGTCTGAAAACTGAAGCACCAAATAGAAATAAAGAGAATCACACGTTTATAATCCAAATTTATCGTATAACTGCAACGAATATTTATAAGTATCACATGACTGTTTAATTATAAGACATAGAAACACAATATGATACTGCTGTGTAATTTTTTATGTTCCAAAACAAAGTTTTTATGCTGATCCCTCAGTTCCTTGTATATTTATAAGTGCTGGAGTTCTATTGAAACTTCGGGACTCGATCCTGCGACCTTCTCCTCTGTGATGCAACTGGAAGTAAGGCCCTAGAAATTTGACCACTGGAAGCTTAGTACCGAAACAGTTGTAGTGTACGAATGCGTCTAATTTGTCTTCGTATCCTTAAAAAGAGAAAATGCCCAGATCATCACTAAGAAAAATTATAGTGTTGCTAAATTAAGAAGTTAACAATGAAATCTTACAAATTTTACTTTAATTAAAATATACAATTATGATGAGGGGGCAGTTATTCTTTAATTCTTCAAAGCAAAAGAAAAATATTCTTAGAATTGAAGAATTTTGCGAAGTTTTTTATTATCCATAGGATTAAGTGACTTCGCTGTTGTTGTTGTTAATTTATGTCGCACTAGAACTGCACAATGGGCTATTGGCGACGGTCTGGGAAACATCCCGGAGGATGATCCGAAGACATGCCATCACAATTTTGATCCTCTGCGGAGGGGATGGCACCCCCGCTTCGGTAGCCCGACGAACTGCGCGCGAAGTCGAGCACTTTAACGAGAACCAATACCGCACACCCTCGGTCCCTACGCAGATTGATCCAAGTGGTCACCCACCCGCAGACTGACAGCAGCCAGTGATGCTTGACTTCGGTGATCTGCTGGGAACCGTGTCTTAACGATCAGTCCACTGCGGGACTAGTGACTTTGCTGTTGGGTGACAAACTGAAATCGTTGGAAGATTTACATCTTGGCTTTTCTAAATCACCCCAGCACTATAAAACGGTAAGTAGGAAGGTATTTTATTTACGACGCAGTAGAACTGCACAATGGCCTATTGGCGACGGTCTGGGAAACATCCCTGAGGATGATCCGAAGACATGCCATCGCAATTTCGATCGCCTGCAGAGAGAATGGTTTCCCTGCTTTGGTAGTCTGACGACCTGCACGCGAATTCGAGCACTTTACGGTAGAGCAATTTAGCGAGAACAGATACGGTGTACCCTCTGTCTATACGTACGCTGATCAAATTGGTCAGCCCCCAGCTAAATGACCGCAGTCAGTGATGCTTGATTACGGTGTTCTACAGTTAACCCGACCCGATTTCTTGAGTTTACGACTACAGATTTCAAACACGGTTACCCTTGTAATTTTAAACCCAATCAATTCAGAAGACAACGAAACTCCTGGATCAAGTATCGGAGGAAATTTGCCTTCTTAAAGGACTTTTTGAGGAACATAACTCCAGTTTGAGTTACACGAAAAAACACGAAAATCTCCCACAATTAGCTTGACGGCAAGGGGACTCTAACCCATGATCCACTAAATCCACTGATCCGTCTACCACTGAAGATAATTTACGTCAGCCCTGTGGTTGGCGCGAGCCGTGTGCGGACTAATTTATACCCTTTATATCACTATACATGAATTATTTACAAGTGTGAGGTATATTGTCTGTAACACCGTTCTACTGGAAACTGTGTCTTTGTTATCTTACATTGCATACGCAATGTAGTTTCATGTTGTACATTGCGGGACCACTAAAAGTGTACTTACAAGGACTAAATTAACTGCTTAAAACCAGTATCTGCGCTCCCCACCTCATGTAGGAAGGATTATCAGTATAATCCAAAAGTCGATTTTCGTCTGTATAAATAATAATGATAAGATGACAAATGTAGGGCTGCAAGTTTCCTAATCAATATTACTAACCTTATAACCTTATTGCTGAAAAACTTTGAGAAAAAAAAAGTCCTCAAATTCTAAAAATTATCAATTACCTTTTCTCCCGATTAGCGTCAGTCTATATTTTAAAGGTTTCATGGTATCAAATTGCACTGTATCATCAAGCGTTCGCTCAAAACCGAAAAACAAATAGAGAGAGAGAGCAGATAAACGGAATCCAACCTAAAATCTAAATGAGTGATGGTAATTTTGTTGTTGTAGTTCATTTACGTCACACTAGAGCTGCACATTGAGCTATTGGTGACAATCTGGGAAATATCCCTGAGGATGATCTGAGGACATGGCATCGCAATTTTGATCCTCTGCAGAGGGGATGGAACCCCTGCTTCGACAGCTTTGACGACCTGCACGCGAAGTCGAGCACTTTACGGTAGAACAGTTTAACGAGGACCCATACCGCTCACCCTCGATCCTTCTCAGACTGAGCCAAATTATCACCCACCCGCACACTGTCCGCAGCTAGTGATGCTTGACTTCGGTGATCTCCTGGGAACCGTGTCCTAACGATCTGTCCACTATGGGACATTCAATAAATCGGAAACGCTTTTAAGTATTTCAAATATAACTTAGTTTAATTTAGACATAATTTTGGAAATGTTCATTTAGTAAATCCCCTACCTTCCTCTATACGTTCCCCCCCCTTTTTTTTAGGCAAAAAGGGCAGTTTTGAGGGGTGGAATTGAATTTCTTCTAAACAGACAAGTGAGGCATTGCTCCCAGCATACGCTGAATTAAACAAGATTAATCCTCAAGAGATCGAACTAGTTGAGAAGTTATAAGCGTTTCATATACAAAAAGTACAAATTTGTACTAGTACCTATTACATATGAGACGTTGTTTCCATCAATTTTTTCAAGGTGAATCGAAAGAAATTATACACAAGTCATCAGAATACACAGTGGGCCAGCATCCAAGGTTTCATGGCCAAAATTAGTATTTCGCTAAAATTTGTTTCAAAATTTGGAGGTTTTTATTTAAAGGTTTTCATGTGCAGGTAAGCTGAATTCATAGTTTAAATTTTGAAATACACTAAAAATACCCAAAAAAACAAAATGGCGGCTGAAATATGACGAGCAAAAATAAAAGTAATAATATAGTACGTTTGAATAATTAAATATAGCAATGAAAATATAATAATTTTCGTAATTTTATATTAAAAATGAAAAGCCAATTATATTTCCGAAGTAATATTACAAAATAACGCAAATTAGTTACAAAATAACGCGAAAACATGAAACAAAACATAATTTTTGTTTTTCGGTATATTCAGTCCACCTTTGCAATACGGGCAAAATGGGGCAGGTTTTTTCGAAAGAAGAAAGATCAAAGAAGAAAACAAAAAAAAGTTTAGCTTATTACCTCGTGGAACTTTTTGGAACTAAGTTTCGAAAGTCATTCAAACATTGTCAAATGTCAAATGATAAGATATAAACTATAAGTTTGGCAAGAGTATTAACTAATCCAACAAATTGAAAAATTTTATTATAATTTCAGACTAATTACTCTGATAAAAATGTAACAGTAAGGTGAAATTCCTATATATATATTTCTGAAATAAAACTTTAAAAGTTAAACTTAAAAATTTTTTTAACATATTTTTCCTTACATTGTACTCTCGTCGATCCAAAAAGTAAATTATAATGTTTGGAATGTTTATGAATACTTAATTTGGACTATAATAAAACTGCCTACACATATTTTAGTTGAAAATTTAATTTTTGACTTTTGCCCAAAGATCATGGTCTTCTGACCCACAGTGGAATAGTTCAAAAGTTGTTTTAATGACTTGAATTTAGTATCATTCGATTCAGCAGTGCCTAAACATAAAAAAAAAACAGTGCATAATTTCCTTTATGTAGCTATATTAAATTCACAAATAGGTACCAGTACAAATCTGTACTTTTTATAGATAAAATATTTATGACTTCTAAACTATTAGTACAATTCCCTTTGTGAGTGACCTCATTTAGCTCAACGTGGAAAAATTCATCGGAAACAATACCTAACTTGCCTGTCTAGACGAAATTCAATATTCTCCTTTAAATCGACTCCATCCAGAAAGGGGAGATGTACATATGAGTAAGTCTAAATTTACTCATGTACAGTACAGATGTACAGTCCGCAAAAAAAAAAGATATCAGCCTGAATAACTTTCGTTCTAATGATCGGATTTTCAGGAACTAAGTGTCAATCTTAATGGTTCCTGGGGGTGACCTCAAATATGCTAATTAATTAGTGCTAACTATTAATTAAGTTACGAAATCAGACACAAAAACGTACTTTCTCTGAATAAACATATAATTTTTTTTTACATATTTGGATTCTTAACCTTCAAAATATAGGGGGTAGCCGCAATCTGGGAAATATGGTCCCCATAGTTTGGTCAGGAGAGCGATCCTAAGTTCGTTCCCCTTAATGTTAATTTCACTTTTTACGTTTTTAGTCATATTTTTAAAACTAATAAAGCAATTCAAAGAAAATTTCACCCAGTCATAAAAATCACTTACCCAAAGATAATTTCATGAAAAAAATAATTTTTAATAATAATTAATTATTTTTTATTATTTAATTAAATTAAAAATGAAAAAAATTTTGAATTATAAGGTACGAATTTTTTTATACCATATTAATCTACATATTTTTCAATTGAAAAATCTAAAGTTTCAACTGTTTTTATTTATTAGAAGCTGAGAAAAATTAAAATTAATTATTTAAAAAAAATTAATTTTTCGACAATAAAGAAATGATTAAATGGGGCGATAAATATTAAAATGTGATAAACTTGCGAGAACTTGACTTCGCGCGCGTGCGTAAAATTTCATTCATATTTTTTTCGCTAATAATCGTTTGCTAATCTTTTTATTTTTATTTTTTTTAAACTATAAAATACAATGTTTCTTTTTTAGTCTTCTAAAAATCGATTTGCAATTTAGTAAAGAAATTTGAATAAAACATTTTATTCAACGAATGTCGAGTTTTATAAAAGCATGCTTCTGATAGAATATGATGTTACAACAGATTGTGCTTCTTTAATGTGATTACTTTTTATTTTTCAGTTTTTTTTTACTCAATAACTGATACAATTGCAATAATATACATACGTATGAATAAATTTGGAATAAAATATTTATCAATTTCTTGAATATATATTTTATAAATATCAATAAAAATGCGTAGTCAACATTTTTAAGCATCTCTCACAACATCGCAAATTTCTCAACATCTTATAGGGTAAACTAACCAGTGAATGAACACTTAAGCTTAGCTTGCCCTTTAAAAAAAATCATAAAAATCTCAAAATTTGTAATTTTAGCTAAATGATAGTGTCGACGTATTTGTTATTAAATGCAAATTATGTAAAAAAAATTTAGATAACTTACACAATATTGTTTTAAGCTTTTGGTGGCTTAAATAATAAGTAGTAAGATAACCAAGTGAAGGAACAGTTCTTACCAGTGAATAAACACTAAATTTTCCAGTGAATGAACACTTAATTTTGAGAATGTTTGATGCTCGTTAGGAATCCATAGGCCACACAAATGCCTAAAAACAAGATTTTTCTTGGAATTACAACATATAACCCCAGTTAACGTGAAAAATTTTACTTTTTTCAGGCATGGAATGGAAAGTAAAATATGTTTAAATACATAATTTAAAAAAATGTTTTTCATTTTTTTTTCTCACAGTTTAGTAGTCCGTTCTAAATTATGAGCGTTTATCATTGTGTAATCCGGTGATGTTTTTATCATTATTATAATTAGATCACTTTTTTGTTTACTCTTTTCCCTATATTTTTTAAGCTTTTTTTAAAATCTTTTTAAGTATTTTTCTTCTCTTCGTCATACTTTCTGCTTTAACTTTTTTTTCCAGCTCTTTCAATATCTTTAAATTTTCGTTCTTTTTCTGAAGTTAATGCAAAAAAGTAATTTATTTCTTTTTCTTTTGATTTAACCTTCCTCTTTCTTCCAAATTTTTGGCCAATGTAAATGTATCTTCGAAATTTCTTTTGATTTTTCCAGTACCATTTCTAGAATTCCTTACTGGATAATAAATGAGAAAAAGGAGTTTCGAAGTTTGAGTAAAATCCATCTCCCATTGACTTATATCTAGTGGATCTTCAGCAGTACTTACCATTTACTTATGGAACCAATTTTTTTTGCAACTAACAATGCCTCAAGAGGGCTTATCTCAAAATCAGTTTTCAAGATACTTTCATTATCAATGTTAGTTGTATCAGCTTCAGTGCCAAAATTTGATTAACCAAATTTTCTTTTTGAAATAAATTCTTCAATATTGAGAAAAGCACAGGCTATTGGATATTTGGGAGATTAAATTTTTCTGTCAATGTTCCTTTAAAAATTTGCAACATAACTTGTGAGATTTCCTTCTCAAGCTTCTGAAGAAATAGAGCATCGTTACTCTCGAAGCATGTGTTTTGTTAATAAGCTGTCTTGCTCATTAACTCTTGGTGTCTGCCTCACATGCATTTGTTAAAGTAAACGTTTTCTACATCGAATGGAAAAATATCGTATTTCATAAAAGCATTTTAACTTGATCAGTTGATGCCTTAAAATCTTATTTAAAAATGGATGTAAAATTTTCCCGGTATATGTTTTACAATTCTTTTGTTTTCAAGATCTAACGGGAGAGTTCCATGAATTAGGTACTAAACCAGAAAATTTGTTTTGATGAACAAAACTTGCTCAGTTTCAAATTGATATGAGATTTATATCTATCCAAAAGAAGCAAAATAGGGAATTTGATAACATTTTTAATTAGCCATGGGTAGAAACATCTGCAATATATTTGCAAAATGTTGCTGCGGTCATCGTTTCATTTCATGAATCGCTTTTTCCAATGAAATATATAGTAGTGACTGATTCTGTAATATCTCAAAGAATTCTTCAGTAAGGAAAAACTACCAATGGAGGTACTTTTTTCTTTCCTAGGTACTTTAGAATATAAATCCTTATAATTTTTTGGGCCAACGATTTTTCCCGTTTAAGGGCAGTATTCAACTCTTGTTTCGTTCGCATTGTAAATGCAATCACTTTCTAAAAGGGTGCCAGGGCTACTTCCCTCCTAAAGATTCTTCTAAAGTTCTTAAAACCAGTATTTCGAATATTATTCTCTAAGGGAAGTTTTGCCTTTTGAAATTATCTTCGCATTGCACTGAGTTATCGGTGAATGTCACCTTAAAAAAGACTTCACCCATTTTTCACCTGGGTGATTGTCTTTAAATGGATTTTTCCTACCAGTTCCCGTCTGGACATTAAGGACCGCAATAAGATAATAATTTAGCTAATTATTGGCACAAAAACCTGCAAAGAGTTTTTCGATTCAAGCTTTTATTATTATATTTATTTGTTATATTTAGGCAGTAAACATAGTTTATCAAGGTGTCTATGGTATGATGTAATAACTAATCACTACATTTATAAAGATAAATAATAAATAAATTATTATTATAATTCTTTAAGTAAATTTAGTAATTAAATGTGCGTGCATTTTGAAATGAAATTGTTATAGGAACTATTCATACAACATTTAACTGAATTTTGGATGTCCTCTATACTTCAAAGCTACTTATTATCCATGTAAAATCATGTTTCACATACTGTCCATTCACTGGGAAATCTATTCCCATTGAAGGAACATGTCTGTTCCTTCACAGGTTAGAAGTTGATTTTTGTATTTTTAACATAATTTTGATGTATAATATGACTAAAGGTACAAGAAAATTAAAATTTTTCTTTTATTTTCATTAACTTAAAAAAATCCCAGTTAAGGAACACTTGTTTATTCATTGGTTTTTCATCGTTTGGTAATCCAGTTAATAAACACCCCCTAATCTCAGTACTTGCTTATGTTATGATGCTTAAAATAAATAAAACGTAACTTCAATAACCATATTTTGAATTCTCTTTTTCACAATGAGAAAAAAAAACATTATTATATGCAATTAATTGTACTTTAAACGGATAACTACAAACCCTGACCTTATAATTTGTCAAAGAAACAAGGCGTTGAACAGATACTAACAAATTCAAAACTTTTTCCAGAGAAGACTCTAAGACCAGGTAACTCAGTGCATTGTTAGATGACTTCCTATTGTTAGGTAGTAAGCTACTGTTACCAATCAATTGAAATCAAAACGATTAAAATCGTATTTTTAAAAAATATCTATGAAATGTTCCTTCACTGGGGTGTGTTCCTTCACTTGTTGGTTTACACTATATTTTTTTATGTCCTTGAATTAAAATGTTAAGGTTTGCAGCAAAAAAAAATTTTACTGCATTGATTTTTTCACAAAGCAGTGAATTATTAATTTTTTCAATCTAAGAACCTGTGCCTCTAACTTATGTAAAACTTATTTTAATATCGAGTGAAATAATTCTAAATGGATAATCCCAAGAAACTGAATCGAAAATATAAAAACTTCATTGATTTAAAAAAATAATAGATAATAGTAAAAATAGACATGTTTTGAGCGCAGAATAATAAAAGTCACAAGTTATTCCAACCTGACAAGTCTTGAGAATGGGCGATTATATTTGAACGCTCGAAACTTGTCGACTTTTAGTACCCTCTTCATATGTTTTGAAGCCAGTTGACTTTTTATTGTCAATTATACTGTTTTACAGTTGAGTCTTGATCATTATTTTGATAAGGATTTTACACTCGTTAAAGTAAACATATGCATTTTAATATTTTAACAGGATTCATGTGGTCTTTAAAAACGTAAGAGCATCAATATTGTAAAAGTTATATTTAACTTAAAAATTAAAATTTTATGACCAGATATTTTCAGTTAATGAAATTAAATATTTTATCTTTTAAGTTTTTGTGCCCCTATTTCCGTATCTTAAATATCTTACAAGCTCTGTTTAGAAAGAGAGTATCAGATATACACAAGGGAAACAAAAATAATCATAGGAGCAGTATTTGGTGGTAAATGTAGCTTATCGTAATTGAAGAATATGCTGTGCGACACTTAATGGTGAATTTGAGAACGTAAGTTTCAGAATGTATCGAAATATGAGGATGCTATTTTCTAATCATCTTTATCCAAAGAAAACCATGTAACCTAAATATCTAGCAGAATGAAGTGATTTTTTAAATAATTAATCATACAATATGCAACATATTATTTCAATATCTTATTCTTAAACATAACATATTTCAATGTTTTTAAAATGCCACTAAACATTCAGCAATTCCTTGAGTTATAGAAAAAAGAAATATCGTAAATTATAGAAAACTCTGTGAATGTGCATTAGAATTACTATACAATCTACATTTTATTTTTCAAGCACTTTTTTTCCCTTCAAAAATGATAATCCCTAAAATTTTGTATATAGCTATAATAAGTTATGTTAATTTGATTTTAGTATGAAATCCTCGAATAAATATAGCAAAAACAACATAATCTAAATAATATCAGATGAAAAGTTCATGTGTTTAAATACTAAAAACTCAGAACGTAATAAATAATTTATAAATCGATTCAAATTTTCTTTTCAAAGGGTATTAAGAATTTTTTTTTTTTTTTTTTTTTTTTTGCTTTTTGGACAGAATTCTGCTTAAAAATTGTCTATTGCCTAGAAACTTCGAGATATTTTCTATTAATAATTAATAAAACCTCTTAAAGCAATCACAGAACTTTATTTCAATTTCATTACGGTCAGATTTTGGTTGCTTAGCAACCTAGTAAAATTAAGCATTCCTCTTTTGAATTAGTCAATGGGTTATCTTAAAATATTCATTTGCGCAGGCGACTTTTTTTGGCAGTTTTCTGGACTATCGCCAAATATATAAACCTTTATTGCTACCCAATTTACCACCCAATTTGTTTAAAATTTTGTCTACCCCCCCCCCTAATTCAAGTGTCTAGATTCCAAATATGTAAAAAAATATATATGTTCATTCAAAGAAAGTACGTTCTTGTGTCTGATTTCGTAACTTAATTAATAGTTAGCACTAATTAATTAGCATATTTGAGGTCACCCCCAGAAACCATTAAGATTGATACTTAGTTTGTGAAAATCCGATGATTAGAACGAAAGTTATTCAGGGTGATATCTTTTTTTTTGCGGACTGTACAGTAAGTCTAAATTTACTATACTAAATAGCGTTTTTGATTGATTGATTGTTAAAATACCTTTATTTTCGCTAGTTTAGATTTTAGTGATAATTTCTCATTTTTGATGACTTTGTCGTTTGACGATAGATTGTCAATTCGCAACATGAAAGCTTCAAAAAATGTTGGAAGTATAAAGAGTCGCTAATAGAGAGAAAAGTTAATTAATAATTTTTAAAATTTTTAGGACTTTTTTAAAAACATTTCTAGCAAGAAAATTTAATAAATTTCATAAATTTTTCAACAAGTTATTTAAGCAATATTGAATTCTTATCTTCGCAGTGTAGCAATAAAAATAATCTATTGGAGATGATCAAGGCATAATATTTTATGTCTTCTTTTTTCTTCTTTTTTTCCCTTTTTCTTTCCTCTTCTTCACTTTTTCTTCTTTTTTTTTCTCTTTCTTTTTTCTTCCCCCCCCTTCTTTTTTTCTTTGTTTCCCCTTCTTTTTCTTCTTCTTCTTTTTTTATGAACCGAAGGCAACACAGACGCATTCGTACTCTACACTGCATAAGTTCACTGTAGCTCAAGTCGTGCAGGCGGGACGCCATACCGTTGGAGAAAACTTTCGTTGCAAATTCTCCTTCATTACTAATTTAAAAGTAGGTTCACGCAAACCTAGAGTAAGTCGTAAAGTTTTAATTGCTGAAAAAAAAAGACTTCAAAATATTAAAATGCAAACAGAAGAGAACTTCTCCGTTGCGTTCTCATAATTTATTTTCATTTGCATATTTTAAAATTTCCTTTTCAGTATTTGAAACTTTATGACTTACTCTACGTTTGTCTGAAATCACTTTTTCTACACTTTAAATTAATAATGAAAGAGAATTTGAGAGAAAAATTTTCTTCTCCCTCTTAATTCCTGCTGCACCAAGGTTCAATAGCACTTACAAATATGCAGGAAAACGAGTGATCTGCATAAAAACTTTATTTTGAAACATAAAAAATTATACAGAAGTGTTATATTGTGTTTCTATGTCTTATAATTAAACAATGTTGTTGTTGCACTTACAAATATGCAGGAAAACGAGTGATCTGCATAAAAACTTTATTTTGAAACATAAAAAATTATACAGAAGTGTTATATTGTGTTTCTATGTCTTATAATTAAACAATGTTGTTGTTGCACTTACAAATATGCAGGAAAACGAGTGATCTGCATAAAAACTTTATTTTGAAACATAAAAAATTATACAGAAGTGTTATATTGTGTTTCTATGTCTTATAATTAAACAATGTTGTTGTTGCACTTTTCAAATATGCAGGAAAACGAGTGATCTGCATAAAAACTTTATTTTGAAACATAAAAAATTATACAGAAGTGTTATATTGTGTTTCTATGTCTTATAATTAAACAATGTTGTTGTTGCACTTACAAATATGCAGGAAAACGAGTGATCTGCATAAAAACTTTATTTTGAAACATAAAAAATTATACAGAAGTGTTATATTGTGTTTCTATGTCTTATAATTAAACAATGTTGTTGTTGCACTTTTCAAATATGCAGGAAAACGAGTGATCTGCATAAAAACTTTATTTTGAAACATAAAAAATTATACAGAAGTGTTATATTGTGTTTCTATGTCTTATAATTAAACAATGTTGTTGTTGCACTTACAAATATGCAGGAAAACGAGTGATCTGCATAAAAACTTTATTTTGAAACATAAAAAATTATACAGAAGTGTTATATTGTGTTTCTATGTCTTATAATTAAACAATGTTGTTGTTGCACTTACAAATATGCAGGAAAACGAGTGATCTGCATAAAAACTTTATTTTGAAACATAAAAAATTATACAGAAGTGTTATATTGTGTTTCTATGTCTTATAATTAAACAATGTTGTTGTTGCACTTACAAATATGCAGGAAAACGAGTGATCTGCATAAAAACTTTATTTTGAAACATAAAAAATTATACAGAAGTGTTATATTGTGTTTCTATGTCTTATAATTAAACAATGTTGTTGTTGCACTTACAAATATGCAGGAAAACGAGTGATCTGCATAAAAACTTTATTTTGAAACATAAAAAATTATACAGAAGTGTTATATTGTGTTTCTATGTCTTATAATTAAACAATGTTGTTGTTGCACTTACAAATATGCAGGAAAACGAGTGATCTGCATAAAAACTTTATTTTGAAACATAAAAAATTATACAGAAGTGTTATATTGTGTTTCTATGTCTTATAATTAAACAATGTTGTTGTTGCACTTACAAATATGCAGGAAAACGAGTGATCTGCATAAAAACTTTATTTTGAAACATAAAAAATTATACAGAAGTGTTATATTGTGTTTCTATGTCTTATAATTAAACAATGTTGTTGTTGCACTTTTCAAATATGCAGGAAAACGAGTGATCTGCATAAAAACTTTATTTTGAAACATAAAAAATTATACAGAAGTGTTATATTGTGTTTCTATGTCTTATAATTAAACAATGTTGTTGTTGCACTTACAAATATGCAGGAAAACGAGTGATCTGCATAAAAACTTTATTTTGAAACATAAAAAATTATACAGAAGTGTTATATTGTGTTTCTATGTCTTATAATTAAACAATGTTGTTGTTGCACTTTTCAAATATGCAGGAAAACGAGTGATCTGCATAAAAACTTTATTTTGAAACATAAAAAATTATACAGAAGTGTTATATTGTGTTTCTATGTCTTATAATTAAACAATGTTGTTGTTGCACTTACAAATATGCAGGAAAACGAGTGATCTGCATAAAAACTTTATTTTGAAACATAAAAAATTATACAGAAGTGTTATATTGTGTTTCTATGTCTTATAATTAAACAATGTTGTTGTTGCACTTACAAATATGCAGGAAAACGAGTGATCTGCATAAAAACTTTATTTTGAAACATAAAAAATTATACAGAAGTGTTATATTGTGTTTCTATGTCTTATAATTAAACAATGTTGTTGTTGCACTTACAAATATGCAGGAAAACGAGTGATCTGCATAAAAACTTTATTTTGAAACATAAAAAATTATACAGAAGTGTTATATTGTGTTTCTATGTCTTATAATTAAACAATGTTGTTGTTGCACTTACAAATATGCAGGAAAACGAGTGATCTGCATAAAAACTTTATTTTGAAACATAAAAAATTATACAGAAGTGTTATATTGTGTTTCTATGTCTTATAATTAAACAATGTTGTTGTTGCACTTACAAATATGCAGGAAAACGAGTGATCTGCATAAAAACTTTATTTTGAAACATAAAAAATTATACAGAAGTGTTATATTGTGTTTCTATGTCTTATAATTAAACAATGTTGTTGTTGCACTTACAAATATGCAGGAAAACGAGTGATCTGCATAAAAACTTTATTTTGAAACATAAAAAATTATACAGAAGTGTTATATTGTGTTTCTATGTCTTATAATTAAACAATGTTGTTGTTGCACTTTTCAAATATGCAGGAAAACGAGTGATCTGCATAAAAACTTTATTTTGAAACATAAAAAATTATACAGAAGTGTTATATTGTGTTTCTATGTCTTATAATTAAACAATGTTGTTGTTGCACTTACAAATATGCAGGAAAACGAGTGATCTGCATAAAAACTTTATTTTGAAACATAAAAAATTATACAGAAGTGTTATATTGTGTTTCTATGTCTTATAATTAAACAATGTTGTTGTTGCACTTACAAATATGCAGGAAAACGAGTGATCTGCATAAAAACTTTATTTTGAAACATAAAAAATTATACAGAAGTGTTATATTGTGTTTCTATGTCTTATAATTAAACAATGTTGTTGTTGCACTTACAAATATGCAGGAAAACGAGTGATCTGCATAAAAACTTTATTTTGAAACATAAAAAATTATACAGAAGTGTTATATTGTGTTTCTATGTCTTATAATTAAACAATGTTGTTGTTGCACTTACAAATATGCAGGAAAACGAGTGATCTGCATAAAAACTTTATTTTGAAACATAAAAAATTATACAGAAGTGTTATATTGTGTTTCTATGTCTTATAATTAAACAATGTTGTTGTTGCACTTACAAATATGCAGGAAAACGAGTGATCTGCATAAAAACTTTATTTTGAAACATAAAAAATTATACAGAAGTGTTATATTGTGTTTCTATGTCTTATAATTAAACAATGTTGTTGTTGCACTTACAAATATGCAGGAAAACGAGTGATCTGCATAAAAACTTTATTTTGAAACATAAAAAATTATACAGAAGTGTTATATTGTGTTTCTATGTCTTATAATTAAACAATGTTGTTGTTGCACTTACAAATATGCAGGAAAACGAAGTGATCTGCATAAAAACTTTATTTTGAAACATAAAAAATTATACAGAAGTGCTATATTGTGTTTCCATGTCTTATAATAATTGGCAACACAACAATGTTGTTGTTGCACTTACAAATATGCAGGAAAACGAGTGATCTGCATAAAAATTTTATTTTGAAACATAAAAAAATTATACAGAAGTGTTAGATTGTGTTTCTATGTCTTATAATTAAACAATGTTGCACTACTTAGAAATATTCGTTGTAATTATACGGTGAATTTCGGCGTCCTGCAGTGAACTGATCGCTAAGACAGGGTTCCCAGTAGATCACCGAATTCAAGCATCACTGGCTGCGGACAGTGTGCGGGTGGGTGACCACTTGGATCAGTCTGCGTAGGGACTGAGGTTGTGCGGTATTGGTGCTCGTTAAACTGGTCTACTGTAAAGTGCTAAACTTCGCGTGCAGGTCGTCGGGAAACCGAATCACGGATGCCATCCCCTCTTTAGAGTATCAAAATTGTGATTTCATTTCTTCTGATCATCCTCAGGGATGCTTCCCTGACAGTCGCCAATGGCCCATTGTGAAGATCTAGTGCAACGTAAATAAAGTGTACCTGCCAGAAGTATTCATCCAATGATAGTGGGTTCGAGTACCATTAAAAATAGTCCGTCGCCAATAACCCATTGTGAAGCTCTAGAGTGACGTAAATTAAATATCTACTTACCTAATGTTTTTTAGTGCTGAGGTGATTTAGCAAAACCAAGATGCAAATCTTCCAACGATTTCAGTCTGTCACCCAATAGCAAAGTCACTGAATCCTATGGCTAATAAATATAGATATTGCTAATAAATATAATAAATAAATATAGTTGGCTAATAAACATAGTTACTTCAATAGTTATTCTAAGAATATATATATATATATATATATATATATATATATATATATATATTTCCTTTGAAGAAATAAAGAATCCCAGCGAATAATTTAATTTAACAAGTAAGATTTTATCGTTAGCTTCTTAATAAAGCAATACTATAATTTCTCTTAGTGATAATTTGGACATTTTCCCTTTTCATGATACGAAGACAAATTAGACGCATTCGTACACTACGTTGTTTTGGTACTAAGCTCACAGTGATCAAATTTCTAGGGCCTTACTTCCAGTTGCATCACAGAGGAGAAGGTCGCAGGATCGAGTACCGAAGTTTCAATAGAACTCCAGCACTTATAAATATACAAGGAACTGAGGGATCTGCATAAAAACTTTGTTTTGGAACATAAAAAATTACACAGCAGTATCATATTGTGTTTCTATGTCTTATAATTAAACAGTCATGTGATACTTATAAATATTCTGCGGTAAACCAGTCTGCAAGCCAGTTCTGTCAATATATATATATATATATATATATATATATATATATATATATATATATATATATATATATATATATATATCATATATATATAGTAAATACAGTTAGGGTTCTTACGCTTAGGCTAACGCTTTTTTTATAATTTAAAACATAGAGTTTTCTCTGCATACTTGGATATCAGGAACTTATTAGAGAACCTTAAACTAACATAAATTTAGTAAATTATAATTTTGTATATTTTTAATAATATTTGTTAAAAAAGCGACTCAATAGTTCTTAGAAATAGTTATTTCATTGTAATTTATTGATTTGTTTATTTATCTGTAGAGCTCGCCAAGATGGCCATCAAACTCATAAAATATGCGAAATTAATTTAACCACATTTTTTTCAAATAAATGTATTTTCAAATAATAACATATTAAAATAAAATAAAAAAACAACATTAATATTTTCTTGTTTAGAAGGTAATTAATACTTGCATATATTTTCAAACAACAGCATTTTAAGATGCTGATATTGACGGAGATGGGAATATATTGATATGGGGGAAAATTAAATCCGTTTTTATTTGCCCAATATGACATTTTTCAAATTCTCTAGTGTTTTGGAGTCATGGTTTCCATAAATTAAT
This sequence comes from Parasteatoda tepidariorum, assembly GCF_982258835.1. Classification (NCBI taxonomy): domain Eukaryota; kingdom Metazoa; phylum Arthropoda; class Arachnida; order Araneae; family Theridiidae; genus Parasteatoda; species Parasteatoda tepidariorum. The sequence goes on from NC_141761.1 coordinate 26,850,796, forward strand.
TCAAAAAATGAGTCAATCACCCCCCAAAAAAGAAGGAAATGAGTTGTCTTTAATTCAACTGTTTTTTCTTCTTCTTTTTCTTTCTAATTAAATGGTTGAATCATTAAACTGAGTTATTTAAACGAAAATCACTTTTCGTAGGTTTTGGTAGACACAATAGTTTTAATATAATGTCAACTTCAGAGAAAATTATTTTGGAGACAGATGATTTTGGGGAAACTAGAAAGATTTTCTTCTTGATATTAAAAACATTTGAAAATGAAATTAAAATACAAATAAATTCACTAGGAATCATTCCTAAGGAAACTTGTAAGCAATTCGACATCATTTATCAAAACATTTTTCAAACAGTATGTCATGAAATATGACGAGTCCTGTAATAATAACAATTGGGTACAATCTCATTATCATTTCTTGCTTCTCCTCCTTAATTTGATATGTTGAAAAATAATATTTTTTCTTTTGATATCGTTAGTTAATACCATGCGGCACAAATTAGGAAAAATTAAAAACATGAGAATTTCATTTCAATGTAAAATGCATTTACATAGTAATTGCCATTTTAATCATTTGTTAAGTATTGCAAGCATTGTATATTTTTCAGAACTTCCATACTTGCAACAAAATCGATATTGAAGCATCAAATAAATTAAAAAAATAACTTAGTTATTATTCCATTAACATAAATCAGTTTTCAACTAGCAAAAAATATTTCAATTTATTAATATGTTTATAACGCTAAGAATCCTTAGTGTTTAATCTGATATGTTTAGCATATTTATAGGGCATTTTGAGTCTTTAACTTATTTGTCTATATTTTAAAAAATTTTGAGATGCATGTTATGAAATGAGATGCATATTGCATTTTATTTTCCATGATCAAACAAAATGTTTTTTTTTTCTTCTTACGATTTAAAAAGCTTTTTTGGCATAAAATAAAAATGAATTGTACGAAATATTATTTGAAGAGACATTTCAAGACTTCAACTAAAATAAAAGTCTTTAACCTGCAAAAGGTTTGAATTAAAATATGACAAATTAACATTATAAATATAATTGATATAATAATAAATATAAATATTAATATAATATTGATGATAAAATTAAAATAAAGTGATAGAAAAAGATATAATTGTTGATCTTAAGAAAAGTGCCTTTTAAAACAATGATTTTTATTTTTTATATATTGCACCAAATTTCCTACGTATGTCTAACAATAATTATTATTACTCTATCAAATTATTTTCTTTTTGAAATCAAGAAGTTTAAAGGATCACAGATTTTAGTTCAAATTTTAAAAAAAAAAATTAAACTTTAGGTTTATATTTTACATTTAAAGTGAATGGTAACTTCAAACTATAAAGTATTTGTGGAAAAGTAGAATTTTACAATACTTTATTAAAATTGTGTCCTTTGTTAACCTCTTATAACTCATTGAGATAAGCACAGTTCTATTCATGTGGATCACACTGAAATCCATTCATATTCAAAGTTACAAATTTGACTGAAAAATATAAGTTGATTAAAGTTATAATTATAGTTCATTACAAAAGTGATGCATCATATGTTTCTTCTTCTTTAAATGCTCTACAGCCCACTATAGTCGAAGGCCATCACAGTAAGGTTCCTCCAACGAACCCTCATAGACGCCAACGATGAATCTTTAATGTCTGCACAATCCATCCATATTGTGCCTTTCTCGTATGAGGTTAGTCAAAAATATATTTATTTCCTTGTTTTTGGTACTTTTTAAAAATGTCGGTTTTTAAAAATTTTCATTTATGTAATGGTGATATGTTTTAAATTCATCATTAGGGAATTTATTGTCTCTTGTATGGACATCAGGAAATGAACTTTATTTGAATTTTGAGGACTCTAGCAAGTAAGAAAGTGAGTAAAAGTTCAATTGTCTAAAATTCTATTTGGGAATGAAAATGCCATATAACTTCAGCTGGCAGAGGTTAGAAAACGGTTGAAACTTCTAATATAATCCAGTACAGATTTCTAATTAAAGTTTACGAAATCTAATTAAAAAGTGAGAAAACATTTATGGATAGCAAATTTCCATTGGTGATAAGGTAACAAAAGATTAACGTAAAACGACATTTTTTTTCTTGAAAACATGAGCTTTAAAGATTTTTTTGAATTTAGTGCCCAACCCTAGCTATTATGCAGCTGAATTGTAACAGCACTCGATGCTTAAAATATTATTAACTATAAAAATGTTTAATGTTCGTTGTAAGAAATAAGTAAATTAAAAAAAAAAATTCATGAAAACTTCAAAACCAACCAAATAAAAAAATTTAAAAGAAAATTTATCAAATATTACAATATTTTATTAAATTATTTATCAAGATTCGCCTGATGAAAACTGTTCCAAATTTAACAGATTTAATTAGGCTGTTACTTAATCAGTTGAATCCGTGATTTAAAAAAATTCGCTTTTTTTTTTAGCCATTGTTCCTTTTTAAATACTAAATTATTATTTTTCTTAAACGTATGTAAATAAGGAGTTTCTAACGAGCAAAATAAAATGTCTCTGTTCCGGGAAATTAGATTTTTTAGTTCGGAGACCGCAAGTTTCCAGATATTAAAATTTCTCATAAAACACAAATTCCAAGTTATCTTAGCTCCAGAAAAAAAATTTACTTCTTGAACCTCAAAAAAGCAATTCGCGATTTTAACTTGTGGGAAATTTATGAAATTCCAGGAAAATGTGGATTGTCGTTCATAGAGCAAACAAAACAGGCTCTCTAACATTGACTCAAAGAACAACGAGACGACATCACAAATCAAGGACTCCGCCATTTTTCTATCAACAGAAGGCTAAATGCTTCGATTCTTTCCTCATCTCATATGATTCATAATAAAATTTCATGCGTTGACCTGATTTCATGATTTTTTTTGGAGAGTTCCTACATTATTAAAAGCTCTAATGTTAATAATCTTGCTGCAGCGCCATATTTGTCGAACAGTTTTAAAACAACAAATTCCATATTTTTAATTGTAGATTTATGTTTCTAATATGACGTAACCAATGTTGTATAGAATCATACGTGTTTTTACCAGTTTTCCTATTGATGATTGCTGACCATTGCAACACCGAAATGCGTATAGATGTTTAATAAGAATTTTATCATTGTTCTTAATGAAATTTTATAATGTCACAAAGAATAATTAATAATATCTTGTATTGTAACATAACCTATATGGGATTAAATCTTCTCAGTTTTACCATCTTGGTTTTAATAAAAGTTTTATACTAACACAAACCAGTGCCGGATTAAGCGCGTACGCGGGGCCCTAGGCCAGTCAAATTTTTGGGGCCCTCAGATTTAAATTTTTTTCTCGTATATTTTTTATTCATTCAAATATAAAAGTATTTATACATCTTTTCATTTAAGAAAGCATATTTAAAATTAAAATAAATAATAATAAATTAAATTTTACTTTATTTTGCATTAATTAGAACTAAAAAATAATCATAATATTTTATAATCATAACATATAATATTTGAAATTGATTTTCTTTTTAAAAAATCATTGTTTTTCGCAATTTTTTTAAAATCCATTTTAAGGGGGCCCCTAATCATTGGGGGCCCCAGGCCATGGCCCAATCTGGTCTAATGGGTAATCCGGCCCTGACACTAAGAATCAATCTCGTAATTTTATAAAGCATACTTATTTTCGTTTTCGGATGGGAAATGAGGCAAATACTTATTGAAGTGATACTTCTTATGAGACTTCCAACAAGGTTGCATTAAACGTTTAACGCTACATTTTTATTGGCCGGGAAATCACGTGGTAGGATCCAGTTTTCCCTCATTCATTTCCATATTGTTTTGATTCTCACTAGCATAAAAATAATAAAAGTATTGTTTTTCTATAAATATTTTTTTAGTTTGATTTGATACACATATAATTTAATAGGATAGTATTTTTTATTTCCAAACTTAGTGGATAACAATTGTAAAAAATGAGTGAAAACAATCCCACGGACAATGCGACGGATTTAAGGTTATGTCAAGGTACGTCTCTTGTGAATATCAATTGATTGTTAGGTTTTCTCTTTTCTAATTGCCATTTATATTTCACCAAATGCAGCCATGAGGGATATTAAATTATTTATTGCAAAATCTTTATTGCCGCTATCCACTGCAGGTTCACAAGCTCTGGCAGACGTTACTGGTGAAGAAATTGATTATTGTGGGCGGCCTGTGATCCTTGCGGGAGATTTTAATGTGAATTTCTCGTTACCTGAAGCTGAAACATTATTAACCTTCCTTAGAGACAAATTTGGATTGGAAATGATAAATGGTAGGAATGATCCAACAACCAAAGGGGTAACTACCATTGATGCAGTTTTTGCAAGAAATATTGCAAGAAAAAATAGAACTCAAACATTTCGTATATTACTTTAGTTATCATAATCCCATTGTAAATGTTATAGATTTGGATATTTCTCCACTCGAAAATGATAATTAAAAGATGCGATCAATTGTGAATTGTAAGCATTGTTAATAAAGTTTGTCTTAAAGAAACAATATGATTTCACTAAAAATCAATTTCTACCCCTTCCTATTTTCATTTCCACATAAAGAAGTTTCACTTCTTCCGCGCGGAGGGACTCCACGCACTATTTTTTTATTATATTTAATATTTATTGTTTACTTACTTTCATGATTGTTAAACCGTTATATAACCCATTGATAAGGTTAAAAAAAATTCCTCAACAAGCGCACTAAAAAGAAAATTCAATTTCAACAGAAACATAACTTTTATCAGCTTGAAATATAACAATATTGTGATAAAAAACAAAATGCCAATAGTTTTAAATACTTCACATTGCTGATCTTAATCATTGTTTTTAATTATATATAATTTCATCACAAAAATTTATCTTCTCAATTTTAAGCCATGAATTGTTTTAAAAAAAATTTTTTCTGCTTCGTATTAAAATTTCTTTGAAGGTATGTTTGTAACTGGCTTAAACTCATTTTTTTCAAAACTCTTCAAGCATTGTTGCAAAATGGCTTGTAGATTTAACTTTGTTATATAATATTCTCCGTGTTAGACACTTTTATTTTTCAAAAAAAAAAAAAAAAATTTCTAATTTGCATGTTGCATGAAAAAAGGTGCTTATATAAAGTACTTACCCCTAAAAAGTAATCGAAATCTGAAAAGAGAAAAACACTGCACGTTTAAAGATCAAAAATATATAAAAAGTACATGCATATACATTTCTATAAAAATATTTTTTTCCTCATATTTTAGAGTAACACTACGCTGTAAATAAGGCAAATGGGATAAAAAAAGAAATAAACGTGCTTTAAAAATTACGAATTGATTTTAGAGAAGAATAAAAATTTATTACGCTATTTATTTTTTTGAATACAACAACAACTTAATAAATATTTTATCTAACAAGGGAAACTAGGGAAGTGTGACTCACCAATTTTGAAATAAACTAGTGGGATGCATGCCTTATGAGGAATAATTTTAGGGGGCAACATTCGTTTCGGCCCATAGAAGGTCCTGTGAGAGATAAAAAATAATTCAATATGTGGAAAAATCGGTCTTTTATTCCTTCAATGCAGGCTATTAGTTATTGTAATTGTCTCATACTCCAATTAATTTGTAATTAATTGGATAATTAATTAATTTGCTGATTAATAATTTAATTAACATTCGTTTCGGCCCATAGAAGGTCCTGTGAGAGATAAAAAATAATTCAATATATAGAAAAATCCGTTTTTTATTACTTCAATGCATACTATTAGTTATTGTAATTGTCTCATAATCCGATTAATTAGTAATTAATTTGATAATTAATAAATTATTCAGAAAATTAATTAATTATTAATTAATTGTTAATTAATTATTAATAAATTGCTAATTAACTATTAATTAATTAATTGATTTGCAATCATATACTCCAATTAATTTGGAAAATTTAAAAAAAAAAATTAAAAAAATTAGATGTCAATTTTTTTTTTAAAATTAACCTAACAGGTTTTTCTGATGAACTACAGATATATAAAATGTTCGAAATCAATTTTAACAGTAAATATACATTATATAGTGCGTGAAAGAACCACAAATTTAATTGGAGTATGAGACAATTACAATAACTAATAGCCTGCATTGAAGTAATAAAATACCGATTTTTCTATATATTGAATTATTTTTTATCTCTCACAGGACCTTCCATGGGCCGAAACGAATGTTTCCCCCTAAAATTATTCCTTATAAGGCATACATCCCACTAGTTTATTTTAAAATTGGCGAGTCACACTTCCCTAGTTTCCCTTGTAAGCTGTTTCAAATCAATCAAGATTGATTTTTAAGTTACTGACTTGACAGAGGGTAAGTTCTCGCATGCCCACGTGACGTCATTTAGTGACCTCAAAGCCAATTTTTGGCTTTAAAGAAATGATTTTCAATCAATTATATTAAATAATTTTAAATAAATAAATAATTCAAAAGGCATTCAATACATTTGACTACATTTTTTTCAATTCATTCAGTAAATTCAGTTGAATCCAATATATTTTTAGCTCAGTGTTACACTAGTCTATTAATATTTCTGAATTAGATGATTCGTTCGGAAAAAAAAATTATCATTTAATAAATTTCATTTACGTGGGGTCACTTAATAAATGCTCCTGATCGTTAATGTTTTCAGCATTGTGGAAAAATTATGAAAGTTTTGAACAAAATTAAAACAATGAGTAAATAAATTATTATTATGCTTAATTAAATAAATGATAAACAATGAACATAAATTAATTATAAATTTTAGAATGAGGTTATCCTACTGGGTTGGTCCAACACCTCCTAGAATAAGGAAGGCCTCCGCACGGATTAATTTAGTAGTCCGATGTGACGAAGTTAACTGCGCAGTTGATGAAAAATAAGAAAGATGTCATTACGTTCGGGGTACTAAGCTGCGCAGTGGTTGAAAATACGAAATATGTCATTACGTTTGGACTACTAAAGGATATTTATGGTAACCAGTGCAGAGGCCTACTCTTTTCTAGGAGGTGTTGGTTGGTCCCGCAGTGGACTGATCGTTAAGACACGCTTCCCAGCAGAAAACCGAAGTCAAGCATCACTGGCTGCTGTCAGTGTGCGGGTGGGTGACCACTTGGGATCAGTCTGCGTAGAGACCGAGGGTGCGCGGTATTGCTCCTCGTTAAACTGTTCTACAGTAAAGTGCTCGACTTCGCGTGTAGGTCGTCGGGCTACCGAAGCGGGTGTGCCATCCCCTCTGCAGAGGATCAAAATTGTGATGGCATGTCTTCGGATCATCCTCAGGGATGCTTCCCAGACCCTCGCCAATAGCCCATTGCGCAGCTCTAGTGCGACGTAAATAAACTACAAACAAACAATCCTACTGGGTTGTTAACATCTTTAAATTGTACTGCAAAGAAGTGGGAATGAAGTTCTACTGATGCGAGTAAGCAATGAATATCGATTAAACCGATATACTGAATCTATTACCAAAATATATTACACAAAGTACTGCTTTGAACTAGAAAAATTTAATGAACCTTCGACCAAGCGTACTTTGCGAGTCCAAAAGCACTCAAGTTACCGTGGTATGTGCAATTGATATGTTTTTATAAATCATGGCGTGACATTCACAAAAATATGCAATAAGTACACCAATCAAAACGATTAAGCCTACTGGAACTTGTTATTATTTATTTTTTGAAGTATTTTGTGACTATGTTACCGTGAATGACGGAAATCAAGTGAATGTCGGCTTTCACTGGTGAATGTCAACATTCACATAGTTGCTTTGATGAAGATCCAAAATATTTGTTATATCCGATTTGATATCATTCATGATATTATTATATTTATTCGATATTTTAATATGTGCTAAGAATAGATCAGGAGATATATATCCGTGTTCGGATTACCGGTCAGTGGAGTTTAACTAGACTTAGTATATATTTTGGGCATTTACCGAAGTGACTATGTGATTGTCAACATTCATTGGTGGAAGTCAACAACCAACAATTTTGGACATTCACAGTAACAACTACAAATATTTGAAACCACATTGAATTATATTTTCTTTCTTCGTCTGTATGTCTTACATACACAATTGAAAAATTTTAAAAGAGTATTGGATTCTATTTAATATGATATATAATTGTTTCTTTTTAAATTTGGTCACTAAATGACCTAACGTGGTCTTTCGTCTTTCATATTTCTACGTGGTTTAAATTAAATAATGCTAAGCAAAAAACACAAATGATGCCACAGCACAAAAAAAAATAGTTCAACAATCAAGAATATTCTCCGGTGTTGAAAGATAAAACAAAATACGGAGTGCAGAAGCTAAAATTTCAAACAAATTGTATTAAGAAAGAAAAGTGTTTATGCCAATAGGGACCAGAGAAAAAGTGCGGCATGGGGACAAAATAAAATATAAAAAAAAGAAGAAACAAGGGTGAAAGAATTCGAAAATTCTGTGTGAACTAGTGTAGCAGCTCATGCATTGGTACAATCAGTGAGGGAAATTTTTTTTTTAAGAATATTGACGTTCTAACTTAATTTTTGTTTTGTATATAGTCAGTCTATTTTCGTTCAACGTTACGATAGTAATGTAGTGTAAAAAAATAATTATTAAACATTCGACTACATTAATCCACATTCCCTTACTATTCCTCTTATTTACATCATAATAATGCACAGACATTGGTGTGATTTACGCTATTTAGGGTATTAAAAAATTGCTAACCACAAATCCATAACAAAAAAAATAGTACTTTCTGCTTATATTATTTTAAACCAAATTGCGAAGAATAATCTATAAAAACAAATTACGACAAGCATTCACTAAATCACAGAGAATTTTTTAACATATTTTCCTTTAGAATTATTGAATAAATTCTTTTTAATGTTAAAATTGAATTACTGATAAATTCCATTGATAAACAAGTTCTAAAACTCATATACAAATAACGTCATTCTAAAAATAAGTTAATTAGATGAGATCGTTTCTCGATGCCCTAGTTTTGTCGATTTTTAAACTATCTTTAGTGCTTTCGTGGGATTTCATTTTCATCTGGAAAAGAAATATTTTTCGTCTAACCACCTCCGCAGTTTGCAGAAATAATACTTATTTTTTACTTTTACTTGAAGTGATTTTTTGTTAAATATTTTCGCAAAATAAAGTGTTTTTTTATATTTCTACAAAATGGTGGCTAAAAAAGGTTTGACCCATTGTTTCAAATCAAGGATTTTGTCAGATACCCTTGTCAAAGGGTAACTCGAGACGAGGCAATATATGAAAAAAGAATGAAGAACAATTCTTGAAACAGCGAAAAAAATTAATAATGTAACAAAAAGCGTATTTTGTAATTTAAATAAAATGTAACAATGTAAACTAATTATAAATACTATAATCTATCAAATAATTTGAACTTGAAAACTTGGTTACGATAAAGGAAAAAATGGTAAAATAATTCCGCTGAAAGTGGATCAAACCTTTCATACTTTGAGATAGTTAATCACATATTGTAAAATACACTAATGAAAGAAGCATTATAGTTTGACTCTAGTATTAAATAAAAATAATGAATAAATAAATAGAAAATAAAATTAAATTTTTGAATTAATAGAATCATTCAGTGATTTTGAAGAAGAAAAAAATTGATGGTAGTCAATCATTTTAAACATTTTTATTTCTACTCTATAATTTTTATGCATGTATCACTTACATTAAGTTTCATTTTAAGAAAAATATAAAGACAAGAAATTATACATTATACAAGAATACTTATAGACCGTAATCACAATATTTGAATTGTTAGTAAATTGACACACATAAAAATTCCATTTATACAATGAAAGAGAGCTTTATTACTTTATTTACTGAAAACAATAAAAATGGTAACCCAATTTTTATTCATTCATGTGACATTAACGTCTCTAAATTTTTTTTACCTTCCATTTACTATTTAGTCTTCTTGAAATTCCTTGTTTTCTCTGATGATTTTCAGCATTTTTTTTTTCAATAAAGGCAGGGAAATAATTACTCTCTGCTTTTAAGCTTTATTAGAAACCATAAATCTTAAGATTTTAAAGGAAGGAATGATTGCGGAAATAAAAATTGAATATTTAATTAAAAAAGAAAGGTGATAAATTAAAAATTTTAAACTTTCAATTTATCACCTTTAACTTCAATTTATCATAGTTAGCGTGCTAACGAAAGAAAAAAAAGAAAAATTATTATTTATTTAAACTGCCGAGTTTAGTGGCCTCCTATGCTACATCTCGGCTCCAATCCGGTGAGGGAAACAAAGCCTTTTTAAATAGAAGGGGAAGAAATTATCTGCTGTCTTCCTAAAATAATCAATACAGAAAATGTAATTTAAAAAGGATATAAAATTTGTTTAAGAATTTGATTACAAGATGCGTTGAAGAAGGAGGCTAATCAGAACATTTTCATAAATTTGCTATAGGTTATTTTGAACGTATGTATTAATTGTATGTTTTATTTTGACCGTATGAACAAATTATTATTTAAATTTGAACATTTTACTTCATTTTAGAGGGTATATCGGATTATTTTGAACTTATACTTAATAACCTGTCCTTATAAAAGGATTAGCATGATACAACTTTATGTAATAAAAATTATACACTGTAATAAAGAGTAATGGAATTGGGCGTACAAAACCGTAAAATATACAAAGTAGATTTCAAGTCACAACGGTTTTTACAATATAAAAACAAATTTTCCCTCTCAAAATACAAAAGGAAATCCGTAGTCAGAATGGTTTATCACACTATTCTGTAAAAGATGCGAAGTAAATCTATAGGGAAGAGTGGGGTCAATTGTAACGTTTTTTACTTAACTTTTTTTAACTAACAAAAAATACAATATATTATTAGTAAGAATTGACAGACGAGTAAAGTAGACTATCCTCTACTAGAAAAATTAATAAATACCTTATTTTAAATGTTATTATATTAGTTACTAACAATTTTTGAGAGTCGTGCACTTGTTACAATTGTCCCCACTTACGGGGTCAATTGTAACAGTTCATAAATTCAACTAAAACATAGTTAATTATACATATTATCATAGTTGTGATCTGTTTTTTTATTGATCAAAATAGTAGTGATATTTCAGGAGTAAACATAATAATGAGCAGAGACCTAAAGGAATAAACTTTTAACTTTAAGGGGTCAAAAATTTTAATTTATGCTGTGAAAGGTGACAAATAAAATAATGCACATGCAACATAATATAAATGATATAGAAAACTATTGGTGGTTCTTAAAGAGTTAAGTAATGGTTTGTAAACATAAGATTTATTTTCAGCTGTTACAATCGTCCCTTTACTTATTGTTACAATTGTCCCCAAGACGACATTTCAGCTTTATTTGTTTAAAACAATGATAGTTAATTAGCAAAACTAATCTTTTTTTTTGAAATGTTAATTAAGGTGTCCACTTACATATTCCGTTAATAATTTTTATTTGTTTAAACAAAATTACATTGTTACAATATAATATTCTTATACCAAAAAAAGTACTTACGTAGAGTGAAAATATCTTTCGTGATGTAACTCTTTCAAAAGTACATAAAAATGGTTGCCAGCAGGGGTGTACATGTAGATTTATTAAATACACCTTGTGCGCCCCCTAGGAACCAAATTTAGAACCCGACACTCGAAAATTTTGCTCTGTAACAAATGGCCCCACCCTGACTCTAATGTTTTATTACGAGAAAAAAAAAAGCCTGAGACTGTTTTTAATTTACGTGTCTAAGATATGGAAATTGTATTCAAGAGTAAAAACGCTTAAAACATTTGTGGCCCTCTCTGTTGCCATTTGCAACTTAGTAAAAAATTAAATTAAAGAAAAAAAAAGATTGTAATCAGTTAGAGAATCAATTTTACAATTAATTTGATTTACAGATTTATTTATAAAATATTCAATACCATAAAAAATAGCTAAAAATTAAGAGGAAATACAGAAAATAAACGTAAAATAATTTGAAGAAAGATAGAGTTACCGTTCGACAGGAAAAAATGTAATGGAAACTGGAATTCGAACTGACGGTTTTAATTCACCTATGATTAAATATTCGATTATGATTATGTTATAAAATGGCCAAAAATCATTTTTTTTTTTAACAAAACAACT